>NC_054553.1:27823500-28123500 GCF_017654505.1 Polyodon spathula
TACACATAGCAACAAAAATATTAGCACAACTCCCTAAAGTACCTCTTAAGACAAACAAATGCTGATTAACTGTAAGAATGCTAATGTTACAGAAGTAGCAAGGAACAACGGAAGTGCATGTATAAGCGCTTCAATCAATCGGGAGTTACTTTCTGAAGCATTTTATATCATCCTGGGTTGGGGTCTATTCCCGTTTTTGAATTCCACTTCCTTTTCCAAGTTGGAAGGACGTGGAATTAGAATTTCTATTTTAGAAACATCATAATTATTGTGATTATTCAGTTGATTTAATATGAAGCCAGGTTAATTGACAGTGACGTCAATACAAGTAATCTGTTGCCACTGTGGGAAGCTCATTTTAACAGAATGCTGTTAACTGCAATGTTGATCAGTGGTGTGTTGGAATGGATTTAAAGGGTATGGTATGTTTTCTTTTTGGTGTTAACTCGACATGGGAAATGCTTTGTAAACGTGGCCCACAATACAGCAGTTCTGTTTTACCCATGTGGCAGTGGGTCTTACTTCGGAATCCCAGATGTCCCGGCCCAGCTCTGGGAAGAGAGGGTTGCTGCTACCGCCCCGTTTGGGCTGTGGGAGAAGCTGGCTGTCATCGTTGTCACAGCTCCGAGGGCGCTTCCTGTAAGGGGCACAGGCAGAGACACTGCATTATGACACTGTCAGCCCTTTCAAAGCTGCAGGTGGAGTTTACAGTTACACAGAGACCAGAGCCTTTCAAGCCAGGTGGTTATCAGTCCTAGTTTTGTTGTGGCTACACAAACTAGAAGATGCGTTATTCTACATCATGGGGCTGCCCTGCCTACATGTGGAATCCAATTAAGACCATTAAGATCCATGTGTTGTGGAGTGACCCTGTTAGGAACACATTACACTTTCACATACTCTACACCACAACCAAACTGCTAAACTTACAAATCATGTAAACATGACTGTCGTATCAACAACACCGCTTCTACCAAGGGCATTTTTCAAACACAGTGCTCAAAGTTTAATAAAAAATAAAAATAAAACGTTGACAAACAATTTAAATGCCTTTTAAAAGTAACGTTTCAATCTGCATAGAGCAGTCGCTTTCAAAATATCACTATTTCCAATGGGAAAATGTGTGTATTTTCATTCACATAAAGTCAGAAAAAAACAACATATTAATCCAAATTAACATGTATTTATACTAAAGTAATACAAAGATGACTACAAAAAATTTAGAAGCGAGTAGTTTTTCGAGATTTACAATTACACTGTATTTACTATCTATCTTTGTATTACTTTAGTATAAATACATGTTAATTTGGATTAATATGTTGTTTTTTTCTGACTTTATGTGAATGAAAATACACACATTTTCCCATTGGAAATAGTGATATTTTGAAATATCACTGTCCTGGTCACAAAAGCAAAGTTTGTGGGGAATAATAGCCATTTTCTATACTTTTGAGGCATAAGCAATTAGGAAATAACACTTACTACCCAGGAACAAAAAAAAAAAAAAATTGTTACACAGTGTAATCACGGATCAGCAGGCAGCGTAGACATTAATATCCCGTTAATATATATTAATAACTCCATAACTAAGACACATCAAAATAACTATTAATAATGGAACAGTACACCCCAGAAATTAGCTTAAAGCTTTAGTATTGCTGCTGAACATTTCACCACTCTGTTGCTCACATTATTAATTCGACTAATCACTATAAAGTAATAAATAACATTAAAAAACAAACCAACACGTATACCTATGGGTGACGCCAGGTCCTTATAAGAAACATATAAACAAACCTGGTAATGTAAGAAGATGAAATGTCGCATATCAAAACCCAAAATGGCCATTCCTGTATGACATGCTGATTCGTAAATACGTTTTCAGACGATTCAGAAGAATCTGAATACTGTAAATAGTAGATGACACACCCAAAACAACGACTCACCTGCTTTCGGATAACATCTAACAGACTGAGTTCCAATGTTCAGATGAAATCCCTTTCAATTCCTGACATAGACGCTCAATAGAAACGAGAGGTGTTCGCTTAGTTTGTATCCCGTCTCCGCTCAGCCCGCTTCAGTCACTCTGCTGCAAGCTCGCATTTCCACATTTAACTTGAATATAAAGGGGTTTATTCAGTGTTCAAAACCTGCGTCAAGTTTACAATCGGGAACTTTGATTGTAGCGCCGGCAGCGAGCTCAATAAAATAAAAACACACCGGCCTTCACTTTCTTTCAGAGTAATCGAGGCCTCGTAATGCTCCTCCTCTAGCGACGTTTTGACGCGTCTTCACTTTTAATGGATAACATGTGAAATTATAACCCAGCCCCCCTTTTTTATATCAGGCAAATATAATTAATGGAAATCCTATTTTTACTACGAGCAATCGAAGCCGACCACAAAGAACTCCACACCGACTTAGTAATAATATATTCCTGTCAAGTCATAGATGGATACGTTTCAGCCCTTAATTATACTGGATCGACATGAAAATCCCCCAACTAAAACGATCATTTTAAACCCATCGTTGTTGCCCCCTTTTGTGTATTAACAGTAAGCCTCTCGAAATCGAACACCAGTCGCTTGTACCCCAAATCTTACCCCCACTGACCGTACCCCCCGGCTTTATTCTCGCTCCTTCCCTGCTGTATGTCAATTTTACAGAACAGCAGCAAGGTTGGGGTATGCGTATCCACTCTGTCTCTTAAATGCAGTATTTTAGAGGCAGCTGGTCCCGTTTTCTTCCACCCTTATTTCCGCGTCACCCCCAGCTGCTGTTTACATGACAGTGCGGCTGCGCAATAAAAGAAGGGGACCCACCTGCCGGACAAGCAGGCGAGATCAGGACACCTAAAACCAGCGAGAAAATACCAAAACTGAGACAACTATGAGTCCCCATAGAGGGGCGTGGGAGGAAAGTAAAACAAATATTGTATTGTTTTCATAAGGAGCTAACTAACTAGGATAGAAGTTTTTGTTTTGTTTTTATAACACGCAGGCATTTGCAACGTTACCTTTACCAGGGTCCGTTCTTGCAGAGTTTTTCGCTTCTTTGTTTTGCTAATGTGTTCTGTGATGTCCCCATGCAGTGATATACCGGTGTGCATATCAACATTAATCCGATTCTCTGTTCTGTTGTAACGATGTTGTGTAGGTATAATAATACATCTTGCAGGCAGCGTATCTTATTGTTTCCTGCAAGTTTTACAGATCTCACAAAGTCGTCTGTTCTTTAAAAAAAAAAAAAGCAAATAAATAAATAAATAAATCGTTATGACTCGCAGCTTTTTTTTTTTTTTTTTTTTTTTTTTTTTCATTTTCAGATAATATGTTAACATTTTACAACAAAATGGGAGGTTTCCACCAATCGGACGTGGCTATAGTTACATGAAGTCTTCTGATTGGTTGATCTTCAAAGAGTTGGAGGTCAACGCGTGTAGAAGTCGGGCGCATGTGTGCGGGTGAGTTGAAATTAAAACAGAATAACGTTACGCGTAGAATAAATATTTAATGCAAGCCTTAAAGATCTTGTTAAATTCTCCTGTTTTATAATGCACTCCAACGTTACTCTGGATTGTGTACGTGCCGGAACTTTTACTAGTCGGTTATTATACTACTAGGTCATTTCAGTGCAAAGTGGCGTTTGCAATTAATAATGACATAATCAAATAGCTTGCCTTATTAGCAGAACTGTTGCAAATAACTATAAGGAGTGCAAATTATAATAGATGTTAACAAATTAGTTATTTTGCAATCCCCTTTGCAAATACCAGTGATAATGCTGCAATTAGATGTAAGTATAGGAAATGAAGACGTTTTGACATTATAACTATATCTAAGACATTTGCATGCAGGCAGTGAGCACTGCTTGCATGTCACTTCATTGTAGTGTGTTCATCATTCATAGTGAGGCTCCCCAAAGATCTAACATGAGGGAGGCTGTTCCCAGTAGTAAGAGCCCTGACACCCACATTGTAGATTTACTGGGGTTTTTGTTTACTTATATCTCTGAACATATTTTTGCCAGTTAAGGTAAGATTGGAATTGGGTGTGTTAGCAGACAGAGCTGCCGTTTGTCTGTGCATTGTGTTTGTAGCAGGGATCTTAACTCTGTTACTTAGGGTTAGGCTATGTACATTTCCTGTGCTGCCAGTCACAACTGAGACAGTAGACGGAATTGACAGAGAGCATGTGATGTGATTAAGTACGAGGAGCAACAGCTATATATGTATTCAACAGAAGAAAAGGTGGACCAGTTTAATCCAAAATCTCGGCACACCCCTATGTTCTTATTGGCTGTTTGTTTCTTTGTTTTTCTCAGCCAAGAAGACAGGGTCTGCTGCTCCCGGGACGGAGCTGTGTCCATTTTGTGGAAAGCCATTCAAGAGGCTCAAGTCCCACTTACCTCACTGCAAAATGGCGGCAGTTGCCAGGGTAACAGCAGGCTCCAGTGGGGTACCACTGTCTGAGAGCTCTACAGTTCAAGGGAGCTTGAAAGCAGGCACAAAACAACAAGCAGCTGCTAAAAAGAAAGAAAAAAACAGACAATTAAATCTCCAAGAGCCTTCAACCATTCTGAAAAGCAAGAAAGCAAAAAGGCAGGACATCTCCACGCTCCAGACTTCACAAATTCCAGCTCCTAAAGTAAAGCCAGAGAAAACCGAGGCAGGGGATAAAGTCAGCAAAGCAGGGCTTCAGAAAATGTGGAGTCAAGAGCTTAAAAAGCAACAGAGCAGCAAAGAGCAGACCAGTATGAGATCATCCTCATCACTCAAAGACAAGAAAACCATCCCTGCGCTGCCAACGGCACAAGGAGATGTTCAAGTCACACACAAAACACCTGCTGACACACCTTTATTGAACCTTAAACAAACTGCTGTTCAAACAAAGGTGGATAAGCATGTCTTTGAACAAGTAATGCAAAACCAGGCTGTTCCTAAACTTGGAAGCAAGCAAACCACATCAAAACTGCAGGCTTTGGAATTACCATCTCTTCAGGGTTCAGAATCCCCCAGTGCTGATTCTGTAGCAAGGAAGAGTTTGGCAGATCAGGCCAGAGTGCATTCCGTTTTCCCCGGGAAGAGTGTGCTGGAAGTTAAAACAAGCGAAAGCAGAAGCAAAACTAGTGTTTGGGACCATACCAAGTACGCTTTGATGGGCAACAAAAATACTGCTGGATTGTACCAACAGCAGACTACATCTAGGGGACAGAATGTGTTACTGGATCACAGTAGGGACAGCAAGCAGTTTACGAAAACCAACGTATGGGATCACATCAGGGAGAACTTTTGCAGCAGGAATTATGATCTTGTCTCCAGGAAGGGCAATGCAGGGACCAGTGAAAGAGCCATCCCAGTACTCTCCCAGTCCCTCAGCAAAGCAGCTGGCTCAGATTTAACAGCCAGAGGTTTGGAGTGGCTCCCAGAACTCTACTCTGGGTACCAGGGAATAGGATTCTCCATGCTGCCAGTGAAACCCTCCCCCTGGCATGTAGACAGGCCATGCCTGCCTGCACAGGATGCCAGACAAGGTACAGTCTGGAGTTTGGGCTCACAGTTAATTATTGACTTGACATTATTACACAGCATTTAGTTCATTTACTATAGTATTCGCGAATTACTGTGAGCCTTGAGAAAAGGCATTTTGAGAGTGTTGCCACCACACTACAGAGTCACCTCCTGTGAAAAGGTGAGGGGTCCTACCGCTGCACAGCAAGTCAATCTGAAGTGTGGTGGCACAATAAAAAGACTTTGCTGGAGTCAAATTGAAAGCCAAAAAAAGAAAGAAAAAAAAAAACCAGGCTGGCTGTATTAGCACTTTGACTGGAAGATGAGTGGCGTGCCACTGATTCAGCAGGTGTTAATGGGCCTGGGATGTGCAGTTCCTCTTGCAGAGAGACGGTTGATGGAGGTGAAACTGGGGGAGCTACCCGCTTGGCTGGGGTCTCGGGATCTGCAGCCCACGACAGGACTGGCAGCGGTGCACAGAGGTGGGTCCGGGGTCTGGACAGAGCTGAGGAGGGGAGTGGGATGAGCAGGCAGTTCAGAAGGACAGGTAGTCATAGCATCAGGAATTATTTATTATCCTTCACAATGTGTAAATCATACACCCTTTTGTTGTTGTTCTATCTTTAGAACCATTCGCCCCAAAACTGTTGGAAATGTGAATGGGCAATGGTGTGCGCAAGAAGCTGCTTCTTATGCTGTGAATGTAGATCATGGTAACCTACATTTTCACAACACCAACACTAGAGGTCATACTATTTCATTGGAGTCCATCATGTGTTAGATATACAATTAGCAATGTATTACATATGTGTTCCTTGTAATGGGCCATGTTATATTGCTGTAGAGTATAAGGTAAGCTGAAGTGTGCAGTTCTGTTGTCTTCTTCCCATGCTGTCCTGCCTAATCACTTTGAATGCTATCCACAGGATGGCAGAGGTATTACAGCAAGTATATAGATGTGAAGAAGGGTGGAGCTGGGGGCGTGGCAATGCTGCTGGCTGCATACTGTGTGCTGAGCTACAGCTGGAACTACCAGTACCTCAGTAAGTTTTTTGACCAGAGGCAAAGAAACGTAGTCTCGTAGATTTGTATCTTTGACGTGTCGAAATGGTTGTCAATCATCTTAACTAAGAAGTTTTATTATTACTTTATTATGAACAGTACAGACTGATACATATCTCCTAGAAGAAGAATAGCATACAAATCATGTTCTGTTAATATAACACTGTCAGCTATGGAGCCCCATCTTTTACACTGCGTCTCCACTTCGTTTCCAGAGCAGGATCGCTGGAGGAAGTACCATTGAAGGGCTGGCTATTCTGGCCTGCCACTCAGACTGAGAGCAGCTCTCCAAAAACATGAGTTCTGGAGCCATTGCTGGATTAATGAAGATTCTCTATCCAAAATGAGATGTATTTAAATGAACTTATTTATGTCTAGTATTTATATGCTGTAGTATAATATCTATATCAAACCATTTACTATCGAAACTATAGTTTTTTTAAATGCAGGCTCCCAGTCTGTATTATATAAGGGATTATTTTACACCTTTGTGGTCTCTTCTCTGAGAAATACTTGTATGCTTATTTATTTTTCTCCTGTAATAACAGCTGGCACGTGTTCTATAAGGAAAGATGAACGGAGAACCTCATCATTACTGCAAACATAAGCTTTATTTAGAAAATTAACAACTTTATTAAATAATTTGAATGGAATAGGTGCTTACTTTTACCAGATCATTTACAGATCTTTATATTTTTATCACTTGCGACCAAACTTTTCCATTTAAACAATACAAATAAACAATGCAGCACTTCACTTTAAATTTCTTGATTAACCGTGTTTGACTAGTGTGGGAATCCAACTTCAAAGGAATACCAGAGTTATCTGCTGAAGTGTGTCAGCCAATCACACTGCTTGTTTCATAAACGCACGTGTTGTAATGTTTCTCCATGGACCCTGGCTGTTGAAGCCCCTTGAGGACAGTCCACAGCAATGCCCTTCTCAGTGCCCAGCCAGCAGCCCCAGGTTTCTCCTTCCACACTTGTTGGCGTAGTGACCCTTCTCTCCACACTGCAGTGAAACAGAGCCGGACAGCACAGTTAAGGACAGCATAGCTGGTCCCAGTGAGAAACAGTTAACCGAAAAAAGAGCCAAACAATCATTCAGGCAGCGATATCTATTTTAAAATACTGGTAATGAAATCAGTTATATTCTGATGATCGACAACATTATAAAGCATTCATTTAATTGATTAATGATACAAAATCAATCCAAAAATCGAATTTAACTGCTGCCTCCCGTTGGCTGTACCTCTGGCTTTGCCCTGATCTAACTTTGTATGCAGTGAACTCCTGTTGAACAGGCTCTATGGACACCGGGAGAGACCCCAGCAGAATGGGTGCAGTGCCACGGTCCCCTCTCACCTTGTAGCAGGTGACGAGATGGATGGGCCGGGCAGAGCCCCGTGTCGACGTGCCCGCCTCCTGCAGCCGGCTCAGCTGGTAGTGTACGATGCTCATGGTGGTGGAGAGGTGTGGGAAGGGAGTGACCTCCTGCAGCAGCAGGTTCTGCTGCCTGGCCAGGAGTGCCATGTCAACCATCAGCGGGGCTGGAGCCAGCTTCATAGGCTGGCTGGAATGCTGGGGAGATACAGCACTGTACTGTAGATTCATATTCCAAGTCATATGACTGGCTGTCTAGAAAAACTGGTCACCAGAGATACGTTTTTCGCAAGACTGTCTCCCGGTGATCTCAAGACTGAACTATGAACCGGCCTTAAGCAGCCATGAAAGTTTAAAATAATTAGATTTTTAAAATTTATTTTGAAACCACTGATCTTAAACTTTCTCTCCTGCCTTATTCTTGTACATGTTGGTCATTTAGTCCAAATACAACAATAGGATTCAATCTTCTCATGCATGGAGTCCTCATATGGTGACACATGGAAGACACAAACACATTTTTCCCTCATATAAAGCAATGGAATTTTTTTTTTTTAATTGAATGAAAAACTTATTTATTATGTGTCCAAAGCTACTTTTTCAGTTGTGCTCAGTACTTCATGCTTGAAAGAGTTAAATATTCATAAAGACAGCAGGTGCTCAGATGGAAAGGTGTTCAATAGAATCAGTCCAGACTACTCCAATTTGCTGTAAACTAACCCTAGTGCCACACACAATGGGCAGAACACTGGCTTCAATTAGACTCTTCACCAGACAGCTGCCTACCTTGTGCTGCTCCGGGGGGCATGTCGGCAAATCTGCTTTGGGACTGAAAGAGAAACGACAAAAGAACACAGAGCATAAAAACGGGCATGTTGGCGATTTTGAATAAAGCTTTTCAAAATGGTAGTCTAAGACTCTTCTATTATGTTAAGTGGGCAGATGCCCCTTCCAAATTGCATCTCAAGTGGTTAACCCTAAAGACAGAACCACAAGGTTTAAAGCTATTCCACACATTGGGAAATGTTTGCTAAAAGAGCCCGTTGATACAGAGTTTTCCCAGAGGAGGAGGCAATGTGACTTACTGGACAAACTTGCAGTGGGCTCCGTTTGGGCAGAACCCCACTGAATAATTGGGGCAGATCACTCTCCTGGTGTGCCTGTGTTTGCAGAGGGGACCTGCAAGAGACAAGACAACAGTCAGCCTTCCCTGGGACTGCTGGGGGGAGACGCCAGGCAAATCGTGCCTGGAGAGGCCCGGGACTTATACTGAGGACAAGGGAGTTCAATGAAACACATGAGACAGCACCACCGACAAGGAGGGCTGCTTCTCCACAGCTTTAAACACTTGCACGGTCTTCGTTCATTTACACCAATGAAGACACAAAACACATATTCATGAAACTGTTACCTCTCCCAGCTAAAAAAAAAAGTTTGATTTATATCATGACTTTGCACACAGTTAATGAATGAGTGGAGTGATCGTGAATGGGGCTGGTATCCCTGGGTGTGTAAAAGTGAGAATAGAACAATGCCCCTACCGTGCTTACAGAAGCCCCTGTCATACCAGGGGCAGTCCCTGACCTTACTGGCAGGGTCGATGTGAAGAAACGGGCACTCCCTGTTACTGCACTCGCCTGCAAGAGGAGGGGAGGAGGAGGAAGGAGGCGGCAGATTAACATCAATGGACCTCAAGGCAAGGCTATTCAGCAGCAATCTTGGACTGCAGACCTGGGGTCAGTTGTAATTGCAACTACAGTAGCTTTTACAATTGCTTTGCTATTTGGTCAGATACAACCATGCTGCAGTGATTACAACTATAATTGCAATGACGGTATAAAATAACAACAACTACACACATTAGCATATTAACTATTCTACATAACCAAGCAATAATCACAAGTACAAATACAGAAACACACTATACAGCTTTTTTTTTGTTTTGTTTTGTTTTTTTTAAACAAATGGGGTCATCAAAAGTGGTTGAAAATAAGAGAATGATGATTGACTGACAAATAAATGCAATATTGAATTGGAATCGATCCAGGAATGGATACAACTGCTATGCAGCGGGGGTTCTGCCATTATTTACGAGAGGGGTTCAAATGGATGCACTCAGTTAAGTGAAGGAGTCATTTCCAAAGCCTTTCGCTGGCCTGCCGTACTCACTGAATTTGGAGTAGAAGAAGCACTCTGGCATTCTGCTCATGTCGTACTCATGCAGGAACTCGCACTGGTCCCCCTTCTTGCACAGCCCGCGCAGCCAGTGCTTGCACACGATGGACTTCTCTCCACGCAGGTGACGGAACGGGCACATGGCTCCTGAATCACACGCACAGAGTCAGGCAGTGCGTCCCAGAGGAGAAGGAGCATCGCGTTTCAATGTATCATTCACTGTAAATTCGTGTGCATTCGGCACGGTCATGCTTCCTAGCTGAACCCTTCTAAATGAACGCAGGGATGGAAAGGAGACTCCTATTGCACAGCAGTTTCACCCATTCCAGGTTTTACTACCTGCTTGATTAGCCACCATGTACAGGTAACAAGCTCAGGTGTGTCTTATTAAACTCATAGTAAAACCAGGAATGGATCAAACTGCTATGCAATGGGGGGTCTTATTTCCACCGCTATAATGGACAAGCTGCTTGCACCCCAGCTACAAGAGGACACCTAGTTTTGTTTTTCCTTTTCTTTAAAATCTTGAATTTCATTGACTTTCCCAGGACCTCTCCTCCCCACTCACCTGCCTTCCTAGGCCTCTTTCAAGCAGAGACTCTGTCCCACTGCACTGTGCAGTGTGGTGGAACTAAGCTGAGACTCACCTCGCTTGTTTACCTGAGCCGGTTTTGAACCCAGCCCAGCCGAGGTGCAGCCCCAGTGCAGAGGTGCAGCCCCAGTGCATTAATGGCTGCAACCCATTTCTACGCACCTCTTTTACAGAGTCCCCTGCTGAAGAACTCACACACTGCTGAGCCAGACTCTGTGGAGAAGGGAACAGCTATGAGGTTTAGACCTGAACTCTGACTTCTTCCTTCACACATTCTAATAACAGACTAATCTACCTTCAGGAGAAGAGACTTGCTCTACCTGTCAGCTGTCTCTAGAATGGATCTCCAGTTTTCAGTTCTCTATATTGTAAAGTACAGTCTGGCTCTCCAATCCTCTGGTACAAGTACTCAGTTCTTTATACAGGTGTCTGCTATCTCTCAGATACTGGAACTACTGGGTTGAATTAGTAGCTGGCTCTCAGATCACCTGTGTCTAGTTCCTATGTAGAAAACAGAAAGTACTGATTAGAGGAGGAACCTCAAAATGGAGCAAGGTAACCAGTGGAGTGGAGTTTAATAGAGAAAATCGTAAAGCAGTGCACGCAGGCAATAAAAATGTGTAGGAGTTTGTTGACTCAGAAATGTCTTCATCTAAACAATGTGGGGAAGCTATAAAAAAAAGGCCAACAAGATGCTGGGATATATAGTGAAAAGTGTTGAATTTAAATCAAGGGAAGTAATGTTAAAACTGTACAATGCATTTGCAAGACCTCCTCTAAAATACTGTGTTCAGTTCTGGTCACCTCACTACAAAAAGGATATTGCTGCTTTAGAAAGAGTGCAAAGAAGAATTATTCCAGGTTTATAAGGCATGTCATATGCAGACAGGCTAAAAGAATCGAATTTATTCAGTCTTGAACAAAGAAGACAAACGCAGAGATCTGATTCAAGCATTCAGAATTATAAAAGGTATTGACAGTGTCGACCCAAGGGACTTTTTCAAACTGAAAAAATAAACAAGGGCCAGGGATCACAAATGGAGATTAGACAAAGGGGCATTCAGAACAAAAAATAGGAGGTACATTTTTACACAAAGAATTGTGAGTCTGGAACCAACTCCCCAGTAATGTTTTTGAAGCTGACACCCTGGGATCCTTCAAGAAGCTGCTTGATGAGATTCTGGGATCAATAAGCTACTAACAACCAAATGAGCAAGATGGGCCGAATGGCCTCCTCTCGTTTGTAAACTCTCTCATGTTCTTATACTCCAATCACTTGGCTGGTTCCCAAATCAGTGTTTTCTGTGTTTGTTAGAATTAAAATCCATTAATAAGTTTTCCTAGAAATTCATTCACTGTTTTTTGTGGCAAAATTCCATTACTGCATTTCGTTTTCAAACCCAATTCTAGCTGTATATAAACAATACGATTATGTCCCGTATATATATATATATATATATATATATATACTCCCATATATATATATATATATATATATATATATATATATATATACCAATACCCCCTCACCCAAACTTTAAACTGGGACGCTATTGCGTGTCTTGTTTGAAAAGTCGAAAGTTCTGAACATATAATTATTTTTTATTTTTTTCTTGTAAACGTTTAACTTACTGTCCATTCCCGGGAACGGGAGCGGTCGGGCCCCTTTCTGGATAAGCACGTCCACTTCCAGATCGAACCGAATCTTCTGGACTCCAGCTATGAGATCCTGCATGATGCCTGACACGGTGAACAACACAAACAATGCAGTGAACCCGAACCACGCTGAGACAGAATAAACAAACAATTCAGGAAGAACGCAGACCGACAGCCTGCATCGAGCTGCCTCTACTAATTAGTCACATGTGCGTTAACTTTCAGCAATCCAGACTGAAACGTCCTGGATCCTTGGGTGTTAAAGGTAAACTCATGCCATACAGCACAATACGTACATTGCACGAACATATGGTTAGATACCTCAAATAATAATATATGGCCACTACTATACAGGATGAGAATAAATATCTTGTCCAGTCTTGTCTTGTCTATTATGGTGTATCATGCAAGAATGTAGATAACCGTGGTAAAGTCCTGTAAAATATGACCAGTTACAGACATTGCTTGTAAACTTTAGATTTTAAATTGTACTCTTTCGCCACCAGGGGGCGATGTCTCCCAATGAACACCGTGGTCATGATGATCAGCTTATTCGTTCTTTAGAATTTAAGACCCCGCTGGTCATTTATTTTTTATGGTAATTTTGTTTCCCCTGTGTAGTTTGCACATGTCTCTTTCTATGCATTTCCTGTTCTGCTTTTCTCATAATCATATTAGTCCCAACAGGCTCAACGATTCCTGGAGATTCTGATATCCTGCAAGAGTTAAGATAGAGAAGCATTGCAAAATATAACATTGTGACCTACGCTGAGCTCTAATCTAAAGTCAACCAGATACAATAGAACTACTTGCTTTGTATTGATGATATATTATAATATATTATATATATATATATATATATATATATATATATATATATATATATATTCTATTAGAACTTTCATCTTCCAGAACAAAAATGCAATGTACTCGCATTTAAATCTTGGTTATCCTCAAATTTGATAGTGAAGTAAAACTGTTTAAGATTGACACAGTGCATTTAACTATGATGTCATCCTGCAGAATGCATATGAACACAACAGGGTAGTGTGGCTATGGATATAGAGCTCCTGAGTAAGTGGACTGTGCAGAACACAGCCTTTAATGAAGGCCATGCATAAAAACAAGGCTAAAGCACCCCTTTCTTTCTGCAGACAGAGCACTCTTGAAATGCACTAATAGCTCCCAGCTGGCCTTGCATGCCATGTCACCAATAATCAATGCCATTATCAAGAATAATCCAGGCGGTTGGAATAGCTTGGTCTAGATATTGCATGGAAGGCTTTAGTAAGATTTGTGTCCAAATTGAAATTCCTGGACTGCATTTTTAGATGCTGGAAGTCCTGACTCGAATTCTTTAAAGAATAAACATGCATTACATGGGCAAATCCCCCACATTGCAGGTGTTTTTTTTTTTTCAAACCCTGTATATTCATGTGTAGGTTGTGTGACTGCTTTGACAGGCACACACAGATGACAGATGACAGAGAGAAGGATAGACACGTAGCCAGCTGGATGATTGTTGTTATCTTGTTGAAGTTTCAGTCCCCTGAACAGCTATTTGTTTTGCCCAGGGCAGTGCAACACGACCCAGCTCCTAGCAGCTGTGTGGCGCAGCATTGCCCGCAGCAAACGCTGTGCTGCTGGAACTCGCTTTTATAACCATTCAGGGGTCTGCTATCTGAAACTGGATAGCAGTCACAGCCTGGTGCCCATCTGTGATCTGGACTGTGAGTGGGAGCTCAAGTCGAGTCAGGAAGGCACTGGTGTTTGAGGGAGAGGGAGGCGGCGATACTGAAAGATCGTTAGTTCACAGACAATAACGAGTGCAAGATCCCTTTAACCCTGGTTTCATAAGCAAGGCTATATATATATATAAAATTATAATGTGTAACTCACTTTATTCCATGAATATTTGTTCATCGTGGGCTGTTTCAATATCTCTAAACCCCTAACTTTGGCTGGCTGGATTGCTACATGATACTCCTCAGCTTTTACAGCACAAGCCGTGTGTTATTGTGCTGAAGGATTGGATCCCAAGCAGCGCTCATGTGTTGGTGTATTGTATATTGGCTTCTCTTTAACAGCTGCTATTGTTTTTCACCATGGAATGACAATGGTCCCCTCTCTGGCCCCAGTGAATACCACTGTGTCCCAGGCCTGCCAGTGCTTCATAGTGCATTTGGTTAGCATTCATTAAGGGCAAGCCGGACAATAGCATCCTAAACCCACAGCATGTTGCATATTGAATATTGCATAGCCCCTCTTCACTCTAAATACCTCCCCAGCTGCAGCTGCGCTCAGACTCTAGAGCTACGGAATGAGTATTTTCATCCTCCTCTTTGAAACAGGTTGGACATGTTTGGAGGCAGGAGTGCACATATATTACTGTGTATATATATATTCCATGAGTGAAACTGTTGCCATGGCTATTTGCCATTAAGCTTTTAGAAAAAATATGCAGTCATCTTAAATTACTTGCCTTTTAACATTGTTATATTTATTGTTATCGACTTATCTTTCTTAAATGAGCTTACAGGGCTAATTAGCTATTAAGGCATGGATTTTCACGTTGAGTCTCTTTAGGGTCACTGCAGAGCAGTCCACTCTCTGCTGGACAGCATGTCACTTTCAGAGGAGGTGTTGAACTGTTTCGTTTACCTGAAGCTCTGGTTGGAAAGGGACTGTCCAGTAAAGAAAACAGGACCTCTACAGCTTGGGAGGAGTCCTGGAGGAGAGGTCAGGTCTATATACAATCAGGGATTTTAAAATGTGCTTTATTAGAAGTTGAACAGCACAATGATATGGAAAGCAGTGAAATGATACTAATGAAAGGTGTTTTTTTTAATGTGACTACACTTACAGCAAGCAAAATCAGTATTTGCATCACCAGTATAGTCTGTTTGGTAGCTCCATTGTCCTGCCTTAGCAGTCCAGAAACAAGGCCTCATTCATCCCTGTTGTGCTGAAGCAAATCACAAGCCCCTCTCAGCTGTCATTTATTGATACAAAACACCATTGTAAACATGCCTATGATTGCCGCCCCCAGGTAAAACAGACAAGGCCTACCCCGTCACATGTCTGACCTCCAGGTGACCTTCAACTCGCTGAGCCTGGAGATCTTGGCTAACTGCACTTAAGGCTTCCAGTGCTCAAATCTTTCCCATGTGGTTAAAACTGAGAGGCCATATGGACAGAGAAATTGTGAATTCTGGCCTAGGAAATTGTGTGACTGTTTGAAGCAACCAAAAGCAGAACCAACTAACCGAAGGCACCTTGAGCAACAGCAATCTTTAATACTCCCTGGATGCCCCATTATTTTTGTGCTCCCCAGTTTTAGAGTTCCCCCTAGTCTTGTGTAAGTAGAACCCCATAGTGTGGTTTGTTAGAGCCGAGGGACTAGTACCGAAGGAAGCAGTGTGGCCATGTGATTGGGCTAAGGGACTGGGGGGGGCAGTGTCAGCCAGTGGTTACATCTGACATAAGGCCTACAACTAAGGGACAGCAAGGTGTACAATAACTTTATTAATGAACTTAGCTGGCTAATACCTGGACATGAGGACCCAGGATGATTGGAGATCCCTTCTTTGCACTTACAATGGTTACTCAGCCCTGAGATAAACCGATCAGCGTGTGCTCAGAATGGATCTCTCCCCCCTACGTTTCATTCAACTTTGTCCTTTTAACTCCAAAGTTTTATAGAAAGTGGATTCAACTGAACAGTGCCCCAAGGCAATTAAATGTTGTAGCAATGGTCTATTTAGGGGGCAGCCAGAATGGAGATGTCATTCTACTTTGGCATGGCCCATCCTTCCTCAATGGAAAGGGTGCAGTTGGATGTCCCTCCGGGGGGGAGAACATTGAATCCTGTGGCCTCAGGACAGAGGAGCAGCTCCTGAGTGAAATAGCAGCTACAAGGTGTGGTGCCCTACAGGGTTTGAAAGATCTCACATCGTCAAGAAGGTTGCAACCTCGTAATATCATTGAGGTCTGCAAAGAACACTGAAACAGACGTGAGCCTGTAAACTTGCTTTGCTGCTCAAGGGACTGTAGTCCGGTGGGATCATAACACAGGCAGTGGATCTTCAGTATTGCTGCAGGATAAAACGGGCTTCATGTGAAAATGAAAACATCTAAAGCAAGATCATTGCAAGTAAGCTGTTAGATAAGGTTTTTTTTTTTTTGGTTTTGAACTACTAATAAAAACACAACCAATATTCCCACTGAAAGACATGTACAAGACAGCAGAAGGCAGATTCCCAGTTATCTTTTATTGAAAAATATACTTGTTATTTTATATAGGAACAGAGGAGGTCAATATCGAGAAGGGCAGGAAGAGCGAAACATACATTCTTAAACCTTGTCCACTCGACACATTACAAAGAGAGCTACTCAAAAGTACACTAAGGCGGAACATTGTTATTAATTTCTTCACAAATATACTTCTTGATCATTATCTCCTTAGAGAGCTTTTTTTATCATCCATATTAACTCAATCATAAATTGTTATGGAAAACTATAAGAAACAAGGCTTTCGTCTCTTGACGCTGATGACGCTACATTTTGGTCAGCTCGATTTGGTTTCCTGTATTTTTATCTCAAACTCCCAATGTACTCAAGGATGCATGTCTGGTGCACTTTGCATCGCTTAAGACATATTTTTAAAAAAAAGGGGGAAGTCTGCTTCAAGTTGCCAATGTTGTGGTTTCAGTTAAAACGTCCAAACCACATCTACATTTTCTTTACTTCTCTCCACAAACCGTTCTGAACCAGACAGACAACCCATTCATAGTCAACAGTACCACCAGACTGATGCACAGAGTTAGTGATCGTTAGAGGTACTTTTTTCTATTTGTTTTGAAAGAAAAATAAAATCATGAGATTTGAATGGCTGTTCTTAATTAACCCTTTAATACTTGATTATTATTGAATTATTGCTTTTATCATTATCATCAGTCTGATGCCAATGGGGCACAAAAGGGCACACATATGTTTAAATCACTCCCCCTGAAGGATTTAGACATCATTTTAATTATTGTAATTTTATAATTGTGCCACTATGTTAAAAGTTGTCACCTGAAGGGATTGTAGCATGTTTTTCTGCTAGTGTTCATTGCATGTACTTCACAGGAAAACATGCACCAATCTTAGTTTAATGTTGTTTATAAATAACAAGCACAATTAGTTATTGATTCCTTTTCAAAAATAAATGGTCCATACTTTGTTAACAAGAACCTTTAATTGTCTCTGCTTTTCTTTCCCAAAAATATATAAACAGTACCCGGATTTGTCTTACACAGTATAGTTTTGTTCAAAACTTTTCAGCTTCAAGGAAAGGCAACTCTGCACATTAAGATAGAAGTACTTGTTTTTTGTGTGAAGCTGAAAGTGTCGTTTTCAGCCGAAATACAAAAAACAATAAACTGCATGTGCCACAGTTTTTTTTTTAACACGTATAAAAAGAAAAGCTAGTGTTTTAAAAGTTGGTCGTTGTTTTTGTTCTCCCCTACTTGGCAAATAAGTTTTGATTATAAAAAACAAAGAAGTCCATTCGGTCACATGTAAATCCGCTACTCCTCTGCACTGTGATTGGTCGACAGTCTGAAGGACAGAACCTTTCAGTTTAGTGTCTTTGGCCTTGTCCACAGGACGTGCTGGGTTCAAATCTCTGCTCTGCACCAATTCACTGCATGCCAACCCACTCCCCCAAAATCAACAAACTAGACATGATGTCTTCCACTCTCCACCCTGTTCAGCCTGTAGCTGGCCCATGTGTGGCAAGTCCTTGTGGTAAAGACTACATTTCCCAGAAGAAGCATTATCATCCTCCTCTACCACAGTCTCTCTTTCTTTTAGCAGTACAAGTTTGCATTCTACATTATTTGTCTAGAGGTCCTCTAAATTAAGGAAAAATACAATAATAATAATGGAAAACTTAATTATCCTTAAGCACAATCTCAGAAAGACACAAGAACAGATGAGCTACCGTAAAGCGTCTCTATACCAGCAGTTTTATTTTTTTTCTCAAAATGGTCCTTGGTTGCTGTAATCTCTCGAAACTGAAGGGACATATACAGCACCAGTTAAAGGATTAGCAAGTTCTTTTCCCCACTAGGTGTTATTCATTAGGAAGGAGGGAAGCTGGTTTTCATTACCACAGTTTATTAGAACCAATTCAATGAGGTTTTTAGCTGCAGGGATAGAATACGACTTCCATTGCAGAGCAGTTTGATCCACTCCTGACTTCATCGAGTTTAGAATGACACACCTGAGCTTGTTACCTATACACTGGGACTAATCTAGCTCATATTAAAAACTGGCATGGGTGAAACTGCTCTGCAACAGGAGTCGTATTTTCATCCCTGAGATGGATCATCTTTTAATGCAATTAAGAGCTAATGTGCATTAGAACAATAACATGCTAATTGACACTCTCTATATACATAAATATTGATCCACAAAATGCATCTCCTTCAAATCGTGCTTTTTTTTTCTTTTGTATGCTGAATTAACATGAGTGACATGACCATATCTGTGGCCTGGGTCCCAAAGGGGATATAATGTGTACCGTGTTAATAATTTTAATATTTTAATCTGGTATGTGCAATACCCTTCGCGGCAATTTGATTTCCATCACACTTTTCCCTCCAGCAAGAGCATTAATTGAACTTGACAGGATGCACAGAGCTGCTGTCCTGGCTGTGGGCTACTTCCATCGTTCCTTAAATCTGAGCAGACAAACCTAGTCTTTCAACAACAGGTTTTCACTGCAGAAAGTTGCATGAGTGACTGGACCATCTGTTTTGCACATTCTGAGCTGGGACACTGCTGTTCATCGTCATTCTGTTAATAAATGTATTTAGTTTTGGGTCCGACTTTCCCTACAGTGTGCATGTCCACTCAGGGAGCTGCTAATTTAAGCTTTGTAATTCTGTGTCATTAGTGTCATCCTTTAGGTTCCTAAATGGTATTTTTGAATTACCACAGATTATATTGCAGGGTACTGGGTACCGACTAGGCTGACCAGCGGATCTGTACTGGAATTACATGCAGCATTCTACGGAGTTTAACCACACAGCTCCTGCTTTCTGTACCCCGTTACCTGCAATCTTCATACAGATCACCTACCGCTGGTTTTCATAATGGAACCCCAGATTAGATTTCTATAATAAACTTGCTACTGCAAAGACCTAAAAGATCTAAAATGGAATTATTTTTGTTCCACTGCAGTTAACCTAGTTTCTTAGCAGTGGATTTAAATGACAACTTTTTAAATTAATTCAAAATACAGCAAAATATGTTCTCTCTTATATTAAAGAGTTTTCCCTTCCAGCGAAGGTTAAATAACAGCTTCCCAGAATCCTAGAGAATAACCAATCCAGGAGACAATATTGCTATACGTTTCTTTTCTTTGAAAGTCCAGCCCTAAATTCCCCAAAGGACTTTTCAGGAGTTTGACTACTTTTTTTTTTTTTTTTTTGTAAATTTGAATTAATTTATTTAATAAGCTACACTTTTTTTGTTTTGTTTATACTGTTATTTCGTCGTCGTCCTCATCCATAAATGATAAATCCTTGTCTTCCTCCCCCCGCGGGAAGCTGAACTTGGCACAGTCCGTCTCCCCCTGCGCTTGGAACTCCCCAGTGAGATGCTTCTCCTCCAGAGCGGCAGACCCGGAGCTGGACATAGAGCAGCTGTCCAGATGCTGGCGAGGGAGCCCCAGCCTGGCCTCCGGACTGAAGGGGGCAGTGTGGTTCTCGCTTTCTGAAACCAGGGCAGGTTTCGTTGGGAGCTGCTCCAGGGTGGCGGGAGCTGGTGACCCCCTCCCCTCGCTGCTCTTCCCTTCCTCGAACCCTAGATCATCCTCATCCCAGGCCTTATTATCCATGACGCTCAGGATATCGCCCAGCATGGATGGGCCCAGGTCGATGTGGAAGGACATGATGGATTCGGCGTGCTTCATCCCTCCTCCCACCCGGGGGAGCGACGCAGGGGGCAGATCTGTGAGCTCCCCGAAATCTCGCTCGTCTTGGATCTCCTGCTCGCACGGCTTGGAGGCTGCCGCACCATTGGCAGGCTTCTCATAGGACGACAGCTTCTTGAGAGGGCTGGAGGAGAGGCTTTTGCGAACACGGCTGGGGCTACCGCCCCCTTGCCCCGCCTCCTCATCATCTTTGAGATGCGGGAGGGACACTGCGGTCTTCACGAAGGCGGGGGAGACACTGGCCGGTGCCAGATCTGACTCCGGCTTGTCTACCCGAGTCACGGACGAGGATCTCTTGCTGTGTCTGAACGTACGGGACAGGAACCCCGGTTTGGAGCTGGGAGGGTGGGGCGTTTGCTGCGGCCACGGTGGCTGGTCCTCTGTTTGCTGCGGGGGCTCTCCGGAGCGGGTGCTGAGGAACGAGGTGTCCCCAAACTCATCCCCCCCTCGCCCCACGTGCATGGTGTGGCGGAAATCGCCCAGGGGAGCACTGATCATTCCCGCAGTCAGATCGGCCCGGGAACGACGCTTTGATGACTGGGAAGTGTTCGAAACCAGCTGCTTTAAGATTGGCATCTTGAAGCTTTCAGCGGATTTCAATATATTTCAATATATATATATTAGAGCTATTATAATAAGTGTACAAGAAAAACAAGTCAGTCAGTAACCAAAGACTAGCGTTGGTATGAGTATTTCCAGATATTTTTGCATCACATCCATCGCCGTCCTGTTAGTCGCTGAACACAGGCTGTTGGATTAGGCACTCTGCAAAACAAAGAAAAGGAGTATTAGGGTTCCAGTGAAGAAAAACAATGCATCCCCTTCATGTTTATGCCACTCAGAATACATGTAATGAACAGCGGCCAGTGTGTAATTTAGATATGTGTTACACTGAAAAATCTTCTGTTACAGTACAAGGGTAGCCCAGGAGAAAACAGAAAGAACATCTTCCTGAGAAATACTGCCCAAGTTTATAGTTGATGACTCACCCCCAACAGGAACTCTGATTACACTGCACAGCATTCCCAATCAGCCCCCGGGTCTAATCATCACCAAGCAAGACCCCTGCACAGTTAACAGTGCTACAGAATATACATAAAAACTTTTCCCTGCCTTGTGGGCAGCTTTATAAACATCCAATGCTGTTGCTCTCAGCAAGAGGAAAAAAGGGAAGTATGTATGGAAACAAGAAAGAGAGAAAGATGGAGAAAGGGTGGGGTCTCATGAGAACCGAAGTGAAGAACGCACAGGCTGTTCTGCGCTTTGTTTTCAGGAAGTTTCCAAGGCAGTTCACCCAAAACAGTTCATTTAATAAAAACTGACAAGCAGATAGGATAAGAGAAAGCAAAGGAGAGAGACCCCCCCCCTTGTACCACCGCTCAAGCTGTCTCCCATATCCTCTTGAAATCCCCTCTTGGCAGCATTCCAGATGATTACTGCATGTCCCGCTGTTCAGGATCTGAGCTTGAAAATGGGTCTCTTCGGCTACAGTGATTTATTGAGCCCCACCCCACTCCAGTCTTGGTCCCCGTTTATGAATTAGGCACTGGGTCCACCCAAAGGACTGGATCAGAGTTCAAAACACAGATCACCCCAGAGATTGAAACAAAAGCTATTTTTCCGTTCCTGAAACTGAAAGTCTATTTCATCTAATAAAAAAAAAACACACTCCAGTCTTGTAAAACCAGATAGCGAAAATGGATGGCAGTATTCCACATACAAGAATTTCAAAGAGCAAAGGAGAGTTGTGTAAAAACTGATTTTGACTAGAATACAATAGGAATGCTCTGTCAAGTGAGCATGGAGACATTAAACGGAACGTTCGTTTTGCTACCGTGTTGTCATGTTACTGTGCATATTTTTTTTTTCTGGTATGGTTTCCCATCACTAGCCACGGCCTATGGTCATCACTAATCACGCCCTGTGGTCGAGCAGTACATTTGAATTTTCTGACTGGTTTCCTCAGGGAGGAGTGCGGTACATCCCTCACCTGTCATTCAGTGGCCCCGCCTATCAGGATTAACATAGCGTCGTGTTTGAAGAGGAAACTCCCTTCAAGCGTACCCTGCTGTCACAGCAGAGTGAACAGACAGAAGGGCGGCTTCCACCCATTGTAAAGTGACTGATATGCATGGTCGTTTCTTAAAGACGGGCCTGCCTGTCTGTGGCTTTGCCTGCCTTTCCCTTGTTTCTGCTTGCGTCTGTGGCCCTCTCCATCTCTCTCAGTCCTTCTCTCTCTCCTTCTATAAAAGCCAAAACAACTGAAAACTGCAGACCTGCATGTAGGGTATTAACTGACCTCGAAACTGAAGACCTCTCTAACAGTACAGGAAAGACAATACCACTGAAAACAGTGGACTGCTTTTGTAGTATAGAAAAGGGAACATCACTCAGATCTGTAGACCAGTGAACTAACTATTATAAAAATTATTTATTCTCCAAACTTACTCAGTGCTGAGAAAATAGTTAAATGAAGGGCCTGGGGGTGGGAGGGGTAACGTGCTGTTTGCACTACAGCACTAACTAAAGTCCTGTTTTGAAAAACAGATGTTCTTTAAAACTAGACACAAACATCACCATTCAGGCAAGGTTCCGTCTAAAATTAGACTGCTCAGAGCATTCCAAGCTGTGGAATTTCTTGGAAGCAGACACATGCTGGCCAGGCGAGGTTTTTAACTCAGGAACCTTTAATGTGATCCGAGGTCATGTTGAATTAAGCTGGATGGAATATTGAGGGAGATTATCCTGCATCACAAAACATACACTGTACAGAGTGGCACTGTAACTTCAAAATACGCCATAGTTTAATCTGAAATCAATTGGACCAAGGGATTCTGGAGTGCTATTTAATAATAAAGAACTCGCCATTATTCACCGGTCAGAATTCTGCTGAAACTAAACTACCACTTCTACACTGGTTTATACTCTCAACTTAAATCCCCCCACCCCCACCCCCGAAAATGGAATGTTCAATCTGTCTAATCTCAAAACAAATAGTCTTGTGTTATTACCAAACCTCATTCGTCACATTTCTGGCATACAAGATTAGTTTCAGAACGCAGAAGAAATGCAGTTTCACAACAACAGTAGATGATAAGAGAACAGTCTGGGTGACTTGCATACAGTTCCTGGGCGCTAAACCCACCACGCTTCTCTCCCTCTGAACCACGACGCGCTGCTATGATGGCTCTGCTCCACTACTCTGTAGCACACTCCCCCCACCCCCCTCTCTCTCTACCTGCTTGGGTCTCCATAGTAACCCAGACCTGAACTATGGCATTGCTTTGCACAAACAACCTTTCCCTAGTGCCACAGGCTTTGGAAACACAGCAGAGCCCTCGCCTGTGACTATGAATGTACACGTTTTGAAAAGATAGATCCAAGCCTAGACAGACACACCAACACAAAACAAAAAGAAAACTAAGCAAACACTACCTGAGAAATGACAAATGGATTGCAAACCCTTAAGACTGGCTCTTTCATTCTTTCTTTCTCTTGTCCATGCCTCATTCAGGTTTCCAGCCTCAAGCTTTCATGCATGTAAATACTGCAGTTTACCACATCATTATGCCTGTAAACCACTCCCCCCTCCATCCCCTCTTATTTTGTGTAATCAATCGCTTGTCCTTTCAATCACACTGCTCTGCGACACCTGATCAGGCACCTTTCCAGGCACACCCACTGCACAGGAGCAAAGCAGCCGAGCTGGTTAGAAATGGGAAATGAATGGGCTGTAAGACATCAAGCATGAACAATGCTGAAAACTCATACAGCAACTGTTTAACACTCATTTGTATCAGTAATGATACAGGTTCCTTTTCAAGAGGGTCCCAGGGGATGGCAGGCATGGCTTTCTTTTTGACATGCACATTCTAAAATGAAAACTGCTGAAGTTCAAGATTGATTTGACAGGTTTCCCCAATAACTAGACCCCTTTAAAACAAGAAACGTTGGTCTAGAACCCAGGTTACTATCACACTGCAGCAATACATATGTGCCAACAATTCTCATTAAACTCAAGTTTTGCCTCATAACAAAATAATGCACCATTAATGATCACCTTATCACATACAAAGACAGTGTGTGATTTTCATAACTTTGGGTGCGCTAAAGCTCTGATCCTTATTTAAATTGATTTGCAATAGGGGATGCCCAGCTTCAACTTGAAAACCAACGTAAGGAAATGTACGAATTGGCCAGAGCCAGTTTGTCCATGAAATCAGAGCTACCCCAAAGCACGAAATTTAACAACAAATAAAACACTGTCCTTTGTCTGTCTGCTGTACTGTACAGCTCACATTTCTGTCTAGTATTTTTACGGTCTTCCTATGGCCTTAAGTGACTTTTTAAGAGACTGCCATCATTTATTATATAGCTTTCAACCGAATGCAGGAAACAATCCCAGACTCAGCACAGCCAGGGTATACAGAGCTGCTGTGTCAGCTACAGGCACAAATCAAGTTCTGGGAAAGCCGAGCCCTGTACCGTGTGTCCTCAGACAGGCTTCTTAATGCAGACACTGATAACAGCATCCTGATCGCTCACAGCAAACCATTATTAATAATCTACACAGCCCTAACTGGAGGGCCAACAAGCAGTTTTAATAAACTACTGTACATACACTAGATTGCTGTTAACACCACTTTGCATGTGCCTGCCACTCCCCCATGCACAAGGAACATGCTGCTGTGTTGTGTTTTACTTCTTAAATAATTCCATTAGCTACAGGTCCAGTGTAACCTTACTGTACAAGTCTGGCTGTTGTAAGGCAGCTGGTTTCTATAAAAATATCAGTTGCGCCCAAACTGGTTAAAGCCAAAAGTTTTATAATGGAAGACTTAAAACAAGCATAAGACTAGAATTAAACACCTTAAGGGTCACCACAGAAGCCTTGTTTCTCCCCCAGCTGTATAATTAGGATAAAGACAATGCAAGCAAGGCAGTAATGGCATTTCTAAATAGGAACTTTACTGTACTAGCAGATCTAGCAGTAACTCGTAACTCGCAATTCAGCAATTTTCTAAATACACCGGAACAGAGAGACGAAAACAACGACTCGCCTTTGTTTTGCTTTCACTTGCCCACAAACGCCAAGCTGAATGTGACCCGCCAGCTGCTTTCAATCAGGCTGGCATGGAACCCTCCGTTTTCTTTTAGAACTAGGTACTGTATTCCAATTCCTACCAAGCTAAAAACCCCGGGAAGCAGCGTGGAGACGCAGCACGATACAGCACGCGGCTTACTGTTCAGTTTTAATGGTTTCAATGTAGAGACACTCTATATTACTCTGTTCAGCAGCTCTTGGTTTGCGCTGAACCTCAGACACCAGGAAATAAGACTGCTCTGCTCACAGAAGCCTTTTTACTCACGGTTATGCAAATTAGATCATGCCCATGCTGTTGATTACCTGGGAGAAGGAGACGTCTGTCTGCATGCTAATGTTCTGAGACTGCATGCCACTAACAAAACAGGTGCTTAAGTGTCTTGATTAAAGGTAACTTAAAACGGGTCTTGTGAAACACATTATATTATGCTAATCCTATCTTCAAAACTAATCAAAGATAAAGACTGTCCAAAGTCACATACTGACCAAAAACATGTTTATTGATCAAAGTAGTAAAACTACCCTTCAAGGTGTCAGCCACTGGTAGTTTATGTGAAACGTCAATGTTAAACCCGAGGCGTTCATAATTCTACATTGTAAAACTAGTTTAAGAATACATTAAGTTATATACTCTACATTCACGTTTCATTACAGTGATATTTAACAAGTGGTAGTGCTATGAATACATGGAGTACCGTTTTGTTTATTTAATAGTTAACTAATAATTGGAGTTATTATGGGTGCATTCAATATTTTACACTATAAAAAAATGTAGCCTTTGTAACTAAGCTAATCCCTTCACTTGTTCTGCTTTGCATCAAAGCACATTGTTCACTAACACAGTATAGTAAGGTCTTCTGTGGGACAAGCAGTCTGTCAAGTCAGACTGATTGCCCTTGCTCCAGGTTATCTTCCCAGTATGAAAACAATTTATGATGTAAAGTTGACGAAAAGCACATAAATCCCTCAACAGATTTTTGAGATTCCATCGCAAGATGTTACCACAGTAACTGGGTAAGCAAAAAACAGGTCCACTCATGTTTTGAACATTGGTCCCCAACACACCCTTCCATTCACTCAGTCATGGGACTTCCTGAACACCTAGTTCATTTGAATGCTTCCTATTAAAAAAAAAAAAAAAATCTCACAAAGCTGGTTTTTGTATAGCACGAAGACGAGTCACAATTGCTAGTTTCTGTGTCAGAGTAAAATCTGCAAAAAAAAAAAAAAAAAAAAAAGATAGAGATATCAAAACCTGACCTGGTAGTAAACAGTTCGGGGATTATAAAATAAGATATATTTCAGGGTTTATTACCCAACAGTTAAGGACAGGTTCCTGGACTTTGTACAGCAGAGTTCCACACTTGCCATCATAAAGCAAGTCTTTTTACAGTGACTTCATTTGACAATGGAGAGTGGCGTTTGTTTTAAGAAACACACACACACACAAGTGCATTTAACTAAAGCTATAAAAACAAAGAAAGCACACTTTATGTAAATAGTTTGAGACAGACAGGGAGGCAGGCGATGCAGTGGAGCTGAAATGACATTCCGGCAGCGTTGTGCTCCTGGAATATGGAACTCATTACCTAAGCTGCTTGGAATGCAACCGAACCTTTTAAAATAACCAGACAGAGGGCATGTTGTACCCATTGAAAATGAATCACTGCTACTGTTTGGAAATATACATAGAATTGTGTAGAAGGTTCTGTAAGATACAGGACAGAGCGGGAGGAGCTGAAATCAGCATGGTTTTATACACAGCACCCTTTACTAGATGTACTATAATGAACATTACAGCTAATCTTATGTGATGTAACATCCATTGGATATAAATGACCATATAACACATTTTTAATTTCAGCAGGCTGGAGCAATCAAGGGAAGTAATGTTAAAACTGTACAATGCATTTGCAAGACCTCATCTTGAATATTGTGTTCAGTTCTAGTCACCTCGCTACAAAAACGATATTGCTGCTCTAGAAAGAGTACAAAGAAGAGCAACCAGAATTATTCCAGGTTTAAAAGGCATGTCATATACAGAGAGGGTAAAATAATTGAATCTATTGTCTTGAACAAAGAAGACTACGCGGCAACCTAATTCAAGCATTCAAAATTCTAAAAGGTATTGGCAATGTCGACCCAAGGGACTTTTTCGACCTGAAAAAAGAAACAAGGACCAGGGGTCACAAATGGAGATTAGACAAAGGGGCATTCAGAACAGAAAATAGGGGGCACTTTACAGAGAATTGTGAGGGTCTGGAACCAACTCCCCATTAATGTTTTTGAAGCTGACACCCTGGGATCCTTCAAGAAGCTGCTTGATGAGATTCTGGGATCAATAAGCGACTAACAACCAAACGAGCAAGATGGGCTGAATGGCCTCCTCTCGTTTGTAAATTTTCTTATGTTCTTATATCAATATCTACTCATATTGACTGAGGCAATGAATTAACTATGTACTGCATGCAGGCTTTTGAAAAGGGCAAGACCCTTACATTTACATTTCATTTCATGTACAGTAGTTCTTGTATATCCTTCAGCTACGTTCAGTTGACAAAAAAAAAAAAAAGTTAACAGAATGTAGTTCTTTACCGTAGCCCTGGAAACAATGCCAACAGCATTAGAGACACCACTGTAATGCACGCTGTCTGAAACAATTATGTTGTGTTGAATATTCTTCACCGAAATCCATGACCAGAAAATTCACCAAACCAGCATCTGACTGCTGCTAGAACCGCAGTACGGCTGAGTGCCAAGCACTAGTATGATAACAGTACTGCAGACAGCAGATTCGGTTCAGCAAACACAGCACTTTTCAAAAAGAGCCCAGCACACGCATTCGCACACAAGGTCAACCAGCGAGTGCATGGGAAAGGCAGGGAGGACTGTGGGATTGTGGAGGAGAGAACAGGGAAATGGAGTACTGACCTTTGAATTAGGATGCGCTGGGAGGGAGAGAGGCAATATTTCCCTGATGTCCCTGGCTTTACTATGGAAATAAGTAAATATGGTACTATCCTTTAGTACCATATCACATCCTCCCCCCTCCTACAGAAACACAGTGTGGCTCTTCTGAAACATATAGTACACCTGTGCTCCTGTAACACACCAAACTGTGGGTCCTCACTGCTATAGCCAGCGGGTGAGCAACTTTCCTTTTATAAAACATTACCACAATATTTTTGCGGTTTTACCATGCTTTACAAACTAACTGAATAAACTGCAGGGTAATGATATAAAGTAGCAGGATTATTTTATTTATAATGTAACTCGCACCCTAACGGAAGTCTGATCACACCTGTTCTATTATTTTTAAAATTCTCACTCCCATACCACAAGGTTCTTCCTGTCTGTTGTAACCCTGACAAGCGACTCTAAATGCTTCACATGAAACGGGAGTTCTGAAGTGTAACTGTGGGACAGTGCCCGGGTCCTTCTGCGCCGAATCCTCCACTCCCAGATCATGAGACTGTCGAGAGCCTTGTTCAAATTACAGAACAAGCCTTTCAGTCGCTATACAGACTCGACACGCTGAGGTTATATTTTACAGCCGTGTGGGAGAATATATAAAAGATTCCAAGAAAACATTCCCTCCCAGAAAAAAAAAAAACACCCTTCCCTTTACAAAGGAATGGTACAAAAAAAAAAGCAGTTTTATTGTTTTGTTTTTCTTCTTCATTCAAGTGCTCAGCGCTACATAACAGATTGAATAACGGCAGTGAAAAAAAACAGATGCCCCCATCATATGCAATGGAAACACAGAGACAGATTTTGCCCCCCCCTCCGCCCGCCTCCGCCCCCGCCCCAATACCTTATTCCATCTGAGTTCCGTCAGAACAGTCAAGTCATACAAATACAAGAACTGTGTCCTCTTTAAAGACTACAGTAGCAAAAAGCCTAATGCAAAGATTTCAATAAAAAAAAAAAAAACTAAGCAAAGGGCACATCGACTTGGTTCTTCATGATAGAGGCCTAGTTAACACACTTTCAGAGCACTGCACACAGAGGATTGGTTAACATAGGTGCTTGTCAAGGCCTATGTATGTATACAGGCTGAAATAAAGGAATATAGAGATCTTTACAATCTGAACATGCTTAATGTTGCGTCATGGGGAGGTCAGATAACAGATCTTGTGTACGTGGTTCACCATCCTGTTAGCACACTGCTACAGGACCTCCTGTTTCCAACCATGCAGAATGAAAACTGTTATGAAGAGAACAATAGGGATTGCTGATCTGGGACTACTTCAGTGCTGCCTTAAGTGGATCCAATTAATGTGAAACTGCTATTGATTGCTAAGCAGCCAACACATTACTCATTGCTCTTGGCAATAGCCAGGAAGCTCTGACAAGTTTCCCGAGTTAAGGGTTATTCTTTGTCACCGGGTGATTACTGGAAAGCTAGAGGTAGAAAAACTGGTGCACGCCCCGCTGCCAGGTTTTAGAAAGAGAAGGGACTTGGTAGCTCATGTCAAGCTCTGCTAACTTCCCCCCAGAAAGGTAGCTAGTTTTCATCATGGGTTTAATAATGATTATCTTAATTTATTCTTAACATCAAAATGACCTTTTGAAGATGTGAAGATTACTCATGTCAGGCACCAACATTTTTGACGTTTCCTGCACTTGATCTGTTTTCCAATGAACAATTAAAAAAAAAAGTGTATCAAACAAACAGACTACAGGTCCACAAAAAGCATTTTTATAACGACCCTTGAACTGAATCCGTAATTGACTGTATAAAAAGGTGGAGTACTTCTCATGGTATTGAGGGTAATAAACATGTCTTTAAAATGAGAAACAAACCAGTGCTTGTGAACATTGCATCACTGATCAGAAGACCTGATCAAAATCAAATGCACCAAAACAGCACTGTAGTCACGACTTTTTGGCACATCTTCCATCGTTCTATAGAAGGAAAGCTCACTGTGCATCAATTCAAGTACGTTTCTCTTGTTCATGCTGCTACGTGTGGACAGTACTGATCGTTCAACTTGTTTTTGCCCATGTAATGAAATGAATAGCCTTACTGTAGCCGTCTGCAGGGTGACACAGAGAAAGAGGTCATCCTTAGTGTTTGTAAGGTTAAAGGTAATCTAGCATCGAGATTCCTGCTCTCTTAAAATATAAACACCCCACCAGAACTGACATGTGAATCCTGCAACAAATGTACCAGCATTCACTCAGTCTTACAATCTAGCAGCTACAAACATTCCACAAAAACAAATGCTTTATGCAGGAGTTTCCAGGATCTCTGTGTATGCAAACAATGTTAATAAATATCTGTATTGCAATACCTTGGGTAAAAAAAACAAAACAACAACAAAAAAAACATAATAGCCATAGCTAAAGTACAGCTTATTGTGGCTAATCACAGCAATGCCTAAGCAACTATCCCTTTGAAAGCACATGCCTGCTTCCTGATAATTCGTTTGGTTTGTCTAAACTACAGAAGAATGCAGTACAAAAGACCGTCTGTCTGACTTGGCATGAAGCCAGCATGAGCCTGGGTAACCTCAATGCTTGGTTCATAGTGCTGAACCCAAATCAAAGTCTTACTGCTGGAGAAGAAAACGCTGCGATGAGATGTTCAGATACCCGAGACAGGCAATGGTACCCAGCACAGCTTTCCAACACACGGGCCAGGAATTACGTCTTACTGGAGCAGAGGCCAATCCTCAAAGCATCCTTGGCATCAGCAGGCAGCCCCGGTTTGCCCAGCAGTCGCAGACAAGTTCTATTCATGATTGTGACAGCGGACTGCAGCTCTGGTTGGAAGGGAATGCAGCAATTTAAACTGTCACAGTACCAGAGAAATGAGGTTAAGAGATATAGTAACAAAGGTGTAGTTTGGCACATTTAAAGTAATGATCATGATGTCGTCTCATTCAAAATGTATGTGCTAAACTGCCTACTGTCACTGTTCTGGCAAATCTCACAAGCTTTGCAAGCCAAATAAGAGAGCCATATTCTGCTTGCAGCTGCTATACATTACCATCATGGATTGTAATCTCGTCACATCTCAGCAGGGTCAGGCTGTTCAGTTTCATGGATGGGAGATTGCCATGGAACAGCTGTGCTAAAGGAAGGGGTATGAATGCAGCTCTGAGAGTCCCCAGAGCCACTGATGCCCCAGGGAACTCCTCCAAGACAAAAACAGCATTAAACCAGTTGTATGGGTTACTCCATTCATGCAGAGACCCCTTATAGAGTACTGTTTGTAAATTAGTGCATTAACTCCATTAGCTTTAGAAGCCTCTCATCCACTATTCAGCACTAACACGACTCATATGTCACTGCAGGGATGCCCTTAAATTGTTGGCTTGCTGTAACCCCAATCCAGGTTGAAGAGGTTTTTTTTTTTTTTTTTTTTTTAACAGTTGCTAAAAAAGTACATTGTTTAATCCTTTATTGACATGTTCTAGTATGAAAACACTCCCACTAAAGAAAAGTAGTCTACAATAAACGAATGAAACTAACAGCACTAGTGCTTAAAATGGAAAAAAAAAAAAAAACCTGCCGGTACTCATAGGCTCCCTGTCCAGCTCTCTTTCTCTGTCTGTCTCCCTGACCAGCTCTCTCTCTGGCATCCTGTCCAGCTGTCTTTCCCTCTCTCCCTGTCCAGCACATCTCGTTTAATCACGACTTGACCTGGAACACTCAAAATAAATTCCCCCGCTCTGTTTTGCAATGCACCCTGGGAGTTGCAGTCTATGCTCGGCTGGGACGTAAATATTGCAGCAGCTGCTGAGATAACAAAGTAAAAACTAGCAAGTCACATAATTGTAGCTGGCAGTATGGAAAAGAAAACTGGCAGATAGTCAGTGATAAGTGCCAAAGTGCTGCTCAAATGTTTTAAATTCAGAAGTGGCGGGACTCAAATATTTGAAATTGAGGAGTGGCGGTACTCCGTACCAGTAAGTACCGTCCCATTTCATGCACTGATTAGCACCTACGGTTTAAAGGTGAAACCTGTAATTAAACTAAGATGCTATTAGCAATGAATTGGATAATCTCTTCAAATTGAATGGCGTGATTCCAGCAAACATCAAAGTACAGAGACAGGATTAGCGAAGGTTAACCAGGGCCTTTCCTGCAGCGGCAGACAGCTTTCAAACGACCGCAGTTTAATCCCCTTACCAATTAACACAGTGGCAATTGCCAAGATCGGCAGCTGGCATTTAAGTGATACCATTGAGGCTATGCATCTAGTATTGACCAAGGAAAGTGCCTAACCTAGCCAAACTAAAAGCTCCTGAAAGTCGTAACATGTTTCTGTTTTTGGGATACCCAGACGCACAGCTGTTGTTCACACAGCTGGTTACAACGTCTCACCTGAAAGACACAGCACAAGAAGGTTAAGTACACTTGCTCAGGGTCACACAATGTTGGGATTTGAACTGGGGATCTCCTGTTTACAAGCCTGTTTCTTTAACCACTGGAGCACACAGCCTATGACAGTAGGAGGGGATAGTGAGAGTTGCCAAGCCTGCAGTAAGGCCTACAGTAACCCTGAATTCACCACACCGCAATAAAACTCAATAGGGGGAGGGACCAAAGGATGGGCTCCAGGGATTCTGGGGGGCTGAGGCTCAAAAATATCTCCCAAATGACATCAGCCCTGTTAATTTAAAATCCCCCCCACTAACAGTTTACAGTAACCCACCAAAAATGAGTAATTGTAAGGAAATAGATTGGGTGGGTGGGGTCCTCATTCAGGATACCTCATGCACTGAACCAAGAAAGTTCAGAAAGCTTGGCATACTGACAGTATTGTTTCCCATATTATTTCCCCAGTTCAAAAGCAGTACTAATCGCTAAAAAGCAATAATCTGCCAGGCGTTTCGCGACCTTGATAGTGTGTAATTGTTAAAATGGATATTCGTCACAAACGGTTTCTATCGCATTACAAATAATAGTGAGGCCATCAGAATGGATTGCGCTTGTATGAGACAACCTCCCGGAGCCGCTCTCTCCAGACCTGACCACGCATCGTTTCCTTAGCTCGATCAGATGTGCGGTCATGGGATGTCGACTGTGGCGCTCAATTTGCTAGAACTAAAAATTCAGGTTTAATAAATGGTCTCCACATAAGACGATATCTCACAAGGTAGGCAACTCATCATGATAATCTCGGATACATAAAATAACCAATTGTGATTAATAGAAGGGCAGCACTTCGTACTTTATTTGAGGCATGGAATATTTAAAACACTGAACATAAATTCGATTATTTTCTCCGCAGTACCACTGTACTGTACTGGTGTTTATATAAATCAGTTAGGTTCACAATGTGCTTATTTTTAAATTGTATGGTTTATCGCTACATTTACGAGACCATCTGCTGAGGTCTTGTGCAATTCAGCCGGGCAGCACCAAACAAGGTTACCCTTATCAATGCAGATATGGAAGGCATTAGCAAAGGGAAGGTATTCACACAATCCACCCACAACCAAGTTTGTTTTGGCTTAAAACATCAAGCCAGTACGTACAGTCGGGAACTTTCCTTACGTCAATACTTAGCGTATTCACAGCCACCAAAGCGCTTTGTTGGTGGCCGTCCTTTGTTATGGACCAAAATACAAGCAACGTAAATCGGCTGCAGTTATCTGACATCGTAATGGTACAGCAAATGCATGATAACTACATACAAAAAAAAAGACCAGGAGACTGTAGCCCACAGCAGAAGCGACGTTTATTTCAGAAAACAAGCAGCCTTTTGTAACCTGTAAAGCGTAAAGGAATTATGATAACTGATGGTCCATAGTCCAGGCACACCCTGTGCAAAGTACAGCTGCAGTCAGTCCGTATCGTCGAGTAGCCCCTACACTACACTGCACCGTCTAGCAATGCCGCTTGCAGCCAAGTACAATACCATGTATTTCCTAAATATACTAAAAATAAAACTAAAATATTAGTAAACAGAACCCCGACCTTCCTAACACCCCTCCTGCATCAATTTATTTTACAAAGTTAGATTTTAAATAAATAAAATTTTTAAATAAATCAATTTTAAAAAAAACTGGATGAACTTCCATCTGTTTAAATAAACAGATGGAATAAAAAATAAAAATTCTAAACATTGGCTCACGGGTATCATTGTTATCAAATTGTAACAGTTGCTGTATAACAACTCATAAACACAATGTTTGTTAATATTGTTGCAGTAAAGCTGTAGTTTTAACTCACGTAGTTCAAAGCGCTCAGCGAATGAAGTGTTTCCCCGTACCTTAAGCCGTGTTCTTACACTCCCGTGCTCCAAAAAAACACCTAGTTTAAGTTCACAGCTTTGTACATCCCGAGTCCATTTCTTTATTGTGCTGGTGTTTATACGGTACACAGCAGGTTCAACGCGAACAGGAATGTGGGGGTTTTCAGACAGCGTTGTTTTCTTTTTTCGGAATAAACCGAACTAGTTTCCAAGTGCTTTTCCGTGCACGGATCTTTGTTTGCTGTATGATGACAGCGCGCTCCCTTCACTCTGCTGCTCGCTCGCTCAAACTAGCCTCTCTCTTTCTCCACAGTAAAGTTACCACCCCTTGCAATTATTTAAAGAGACAAAACCAATTTACCCCCATTCGGCTGTATTTACAAACCTCATGTCTGATGCAAATCTCACCTCGTCTCTAGTGTCTCACTTATCTGCCTCATCAGATGGATGGAAACACAGATGTGTCTTATCTGATCTTGGCGAGAGCCGAGTCCAATACCAGCAAGACCTTTTAGCACCTACCGACATGTAATGGAAATCATAAATGCTAAATCATTCATTTGTTGTATTTATTAGGTAACGTTTTGGCAAGCTGATGTAGAATTCACGTGCAGTCTACTAGGCAACTGCTCAAACTGAGTTATGAATTGACCATACATTTTAATGCAAATTGAAGATCGATATTACTAACAGTAGGGTGCTTACTAAGGCAACTGATTCTGCTATTCTTAATACAACCACTCATTTCACTTTATCTAAACTTAAAGTCAATCAAATAGAATTATGTTTCTTTCTCAGCGCTGATGTTACTGGTAGCAGTCTTATGTGGGCTCTTACTGACAATAGAGTTTCTACTGGTAAAGGAAACCCCAAAAAGATTGCTTTTATGGTACCACTATTTGTCAGTTTGTTTCCACAGTCACCAGTTGTCATTTCTGCTCCCCCAGTAACTGTGATTCTCTATTTTCTCTATTTATCTGTTCTGATCTTTGATTGACTCCTAAAATGTTAATTTCTGAACTCCGGTCTCTGGTCCACTCATCAAATGTTAGCCTGTTTTTTTCCGCCCCTTGCTGAATGAATTAGAGTGCAGATCTTTATTGTTTAAAGGCATCGCACCCTGATGGATTTAACCTGACTCTAATTCTCACCCATAATCCCAATCCTTTTTGAGCAATCACCAAACTGCAGCTCAGAAAGATATCCTGGAGATTTGGAAGTGTTCGGTTGACAGCACTGTTTTATTTAAACCTCGGAAAATCGACTCAAGAGATCCTTGTTTTCAAATCCCAGACTCTGTTATTTGGTGTAATTAGTAATACTAGAATGGAATATAAGCATTTTATTTTGTAAGTTTAACCCTGTAGCTTCCACTGTTAGCAACATACCCATAAGTACATCCGGTACAACAGAGTCTAACCCTTAACCTGTCTGTTGGCAACACTGCCCCAAGAGGTTGCAAGAAGTACATCAATAAGAAATACCACATAGACCTATTCCTTCAACCCAAAGGGAAAGACTTGCAGGAGGACAGGCTCATGGTTGCACACTTTTGTAAGAACTCTGGGAACAAGAAAAGGCCATTCGGCCTATCCAGGCTCATCCCTTGTTATCACAGCATTCTCTGTGACTGGAGGCTCTCATTTCAAAGCGCAGAATCTAGTATTTTCTAAAATTTTCCCAGTGTTTTAAATCCCGCTATGTCACCTGGAAGGCTAGTCCATGCATTTCTAACTCTCTCTGTAAACCAGATGCACTTAGAGGTTAGCCATGATATAGACGTACACACTTGCTATTTACACTGGTACCATAATATAGGGAGCTGGCTCACTGTTCAATGGTGAGTTCAACGTTTAGCTTTTCGGGAAATGCAGGTAACCAGTCATTGAGCAGAGTTTTGGGATTCCATCACTGCAAGTGAAGCTTTAGCCCACCGCCTTATATGATGTAATCCCGGGATTACATCACTCCCCACTTCAAGTAAGGTGGCTTTTTAACCCTTTAACTGCCAGAGGCTCATTGTCACATTTTCAATTGAAGTGTACAGGGCAACTCCAATAATGAGTGACAAACAGCACCAGGGCCTAGACGAAGGTCCTTTATACCTGGATATCCCTGCAACAAAGGCGACACTTTGTTTGTTTGTATGACTGATTCTCTTTCTTTAGCTTCAGTTCCGCTTCAGCAATAGAAACGGTCTGATCTAAGTGTTTTCTACAAGCTTCAACTACTAGGGGCTCCAAGAACAGTGCAACGGTTAGTTGTGCTTACCAAAAACTCTACCTGCACTAGTAACAGTAAAGGGCCATCTGACCATAACACAAATTGGCTGTTCTGATTTAACCCAGACCTGGGGAGGGTTTGCCTGCTCAGGATTACTAATAAACCATAAGGGTTAGAACTTGTGTAAGAATTTCTTATTCATTATTATTATTATTATTACACTAACATTGCTGCCCCACCATGTTTCTAGATGGAAATAACTTTAAATAGTGTTTTAATTAGGGTGGAAGTGGGGGCAAGCAGAGGAGTTCCAGGCCAACACTCCCAGCTTAGACACACTGATTCATTGACCCTGGTGAAGGGGAATAACTAAGACACTTAGATTTTTGTAATCATTTGTCATTAGTGTAACGGGCAGTGTTGTGTGACTTATAAACTAAATGAAAATGCATAATAAACAATTCACAATAATTTTTTTCTTTATTTTTATTTGAAAAGAAAACCAGGTTTCTTTTTGTTTGTTTGTTTGTTTTTTAAACATTTCCTGTTGGACCCAGAGTCTTCATTTCCCAGCAGTGGAGCGACTAGTAGCTTTGAAACATTTTTAAGTGATTTGTCACCTAATGAAGAATATATTGTAGCACACGCATTACACCCTTGGCACTAAACACTCAATATATTACAATGTTCTGGAGGACAGCTGGATTTCTCTGTATGCTATCAGCTCCCTTGTCCAGCACTGGCAGCCTGTTGTCAGGACTGGTAACACCTCATGTCTCAGAAGAAAAATAAACAGGAAAAGAAATGAAGCAGCTTTAAGCTTTAGGGATTTCATCGTTATCTTGCAACTGATTATTCAGTACATTTAATTAAATAACCACAGATAAACAAATGCAGAACAGTTTCCGACATGTACATTTGAATGGGCAGTCTGTCCCATTAAATGATATATTTAGGAGCAATGCAAAAGGGTTCAGGACATTTGGTCTTTAGTGTCTGCAATGGTATGATACAATGATGACCTTTCTAAAAGTTTCCCATGGTATTTCTGCACAGGGTGTTTGCAGTTTTCCCACGGTTATATTATGTAACCCTGGTTTGTCCTATTTAGTTATGTGCTTTACTATACCTCACAATTCTTTACCTATACTTCATTACACTATACTATACTTTTACTACTGGAAACTTGTAGCAGGGTCAAGCCTGGCAGAAACGGTTCAGTTAATTCATTTTGAATTCTCACCCCTATATTAGAAGGATTGTTGCTTCATTCTGATAAACATATTTCACAAGGCATTACCAGCTGAAACAGGATCATACAACAGCTGACCAATTCTTCTTTTTTTGTATTTTTTTTGTTTTGTTTTAGATTTGAATCAAAAATAAAGATTTGTTCATTTTTTTAAATTTATATATATTTTTATATATATTGTATGCCAACTTTGGATTCACACATAAGCAAGTAGTAAGTAGATGGTGTGTACGGTACACATTGATTATCTAAACAAGTCTGATGAACATTGCCCTGTGGAAGCACTAACGATTGGGTCAGTCTGACATGCCACGGAACAAAGTGGTACACACGTGTGCCCAACAGGCACCTACAAACACAACATAAAAAATAAGGAATAACAGAAGCACACTCGCACACCCTACCCCCAGGAAAATTTGGCATTTTAAAATGAATGACAAAATAAAAGAACATCTCAAATAACACCAAATAAAGACTACATTAAAAAAAAAAACTTTCAGAAATACTTTTTTTTATGTTAAAAACCATACTAATGTAATGAAGTCATGATTAAGATTGAAATGCACTATGGTAACTGTAGTCCACTTACTTTTAGATCTTATTAAACTACAGCTCCCATAATCCCCTTTCTGTCATTTTCCTAGTGAGAACGTCACATACCCTCCATTTGCAGTACAGGAGAATATTGGCTGTATATCCCACACTCACCAAAAGTGGTCAAGAAAAGACTGAGTGATATACTGGGGTTTGCAATGCATTTATTCACAAAAAAATCATGTTCCGTGTGCTGCTCTACAGTCTCACTAATAAGGTGACTGTGGTGGGCACCAGCCCCCACTGTAATATTTTGGTTGAAAATGATTTTAACTGATAAAATAAAATGACTCCACTCCCTTTGTTTTGTATGTTGTTCATCCATCTTTAAACATCTAGAATCAGTTTACAGTTCAACTGCTTAATGATTTCCTCATGCTAACGCTTCCAGGGTTAGCTACACAGGTGCAAACACACTACCCATCTTGTTATTTAAACATATCCCTGGTTTTTTTGTTTTTTCCAGTGCATTTTATTTATTGATTTACCTTTTCTTCTGATCTTGTAAATCTGTCAAGTTCATACTGAAGTTCCGGGCAAGTGTCAGCATATTGAAACATAGGAAACTTCATTTTGCACTGTATTCTTTAAAGTTAGATCCGCAATAGAACCTGACAGTGTATTGCCTCTCCAGATTACCTTGAGGGCAGAATGGTGTTACCCATGTTGAGCATTTAGGCAGGTCCTTTACTGGACATTATTATTAAAAACAGGCAGAGGCACCACGGAGCTTGCAGCAGTGGGCTTGCAGATCAAATACATGCCACACAAAATGGTCAATCAAATATTTCCTTCTATATACTCATCAGCAACTTGCTTAGCAAGAAGATCAAAATAACTGCCAACTTTGTTTCAACTGCTAAAAGAAAAGAAATTAGAAAAAAAAAAATTAGTGGCTGGAAATTGAGCAAGTAGTGAAACCTACAACCAGCTTTGTGAATAATGCTAAGAAGAATATTATGATTGACACGACACTATGGAAAAGGAAAAAAGAAGGCATGCTGAGACTGAGCAACACTGATACAGCAATGGCTGCAGGCACACAGCATATGATACACCCTTTGTATGGGGAACACTCCAGACAGCGCATTTGTAAGAGACTTCAGGGGACACAATAAATGTCATATAAACTATCCCTGGCACTAGCTGTATCACCATGCCAGTAATCTCCCCTCCTCCCCCTGCTTCTGTCTCCTGGCTTTTATTAAAGGGATTAACAAACAGGCCGACCCCCTCTCGGGCAGGGGAGGGGGTTCTTCAATGCTGTGTTAGTGTGCTAATTATATAGGGTTCCTTTTATCTGAGATTAGCTGTGTCCCCTGCCCAGTAACAGGTCTTGTTCACTTACAGTGATTCATGGACACTGGTTCTGCACTAGTGGGGTGCTGACGTCATAGCAACATAACATGGCTCGGTTCATTGCCATAACATAAACCTACCATGGAGGAAATGTATTACTGATTGTATTGAAATGGACCACCTCACTGTTGTAATGCCTACACTGCTATAGAAACAGGGTACTTTTTGTTTGTGGTCCATGTGTTGAGTGCAAGTCCAATCCAGTTCTCATGAACGCTGCGATACAGAGGGTGCATCTGTGAGTGACTCTGTTGTCATGGTTGCAAAGACTACCTTTCAGGCCGATGCATTCCGTCAATCATTCTACAGTAAAGAATCACCGAGCTGTCAGAGTTAAAGATCAGGTGTGACTTGTTGTCATCCTTCTGTCATTATAATCTCTCCTAGCCTGCATCGAATCGTTAGCAACAGTTTGAAGTGGGAAAGGAAAATAATGCATGCTGTTAAAAAAAATCAATGCTCTGATCATTTTAAATATCTTTTTGAAAAATAACTATAAAACATGGCAAAACATTGGGGCTTTGGTTCCCAGTCCATAACCAAAACCCCACTGCAGATGTCTGTAGCAAATAACACCTTGAGCTATCATCAGGATGACATCACCATTTATAAAAGATGGCTGCTCTTAAAGGGAAAGGCAGATTCTAATTTCCAGCACAACCCCTACCTCAAAGACACCAGGCCTAGGTGATTTAACCAGTATGGTATGAATGGTCTGTGCTGTTTAATTGCATTTGTAATTTTTGTTTCCAGGTCGTTCCCCACTGCAATGTCTGGGGCTCATATCCCAGTGAACAGCGTAGAAGGTTTGACAGACCAGCAGCACACTAACATTCTGCACAACTTTCCCAAGAGTCCTGAATGTACTGCCTTGGCCTCTCAATTCTCACAAACACTGTAAATATATTCACAAACTACTTTCTCTAAACAAACAACCAATCACAGTGCAAGTTTTGGAGGGTGGCCATATTAACTTTCGGCAACTGTAGCTACATCTTTCTTTCTTTCTTTCTTTGTATTTTTAACATTATATATTTTTGAAAGAATTGTTGTGTGAATAAACAGAAAATAAAAATGAATATATATAAAAAAGCAAAAACCATGCGAACTCGTCCAAGCAGCAACAATATTACAGATGCTTTCAATTTTTAAATGATTGTCTTTCAAAAACACACACATGCACAAGCACACTCACACACACACACACACACACACACATACACACACACAAGACAGAAAAAAAGGGGATGTCTTGCCATCATTTTTACCATTGTTAATACTTTAAAAAAAAAATAAGAGAAATAATAATACTGGAAAATGATTTCATAATAAAAATCAAAAGGAAGAAGAGGGGATAGTTCTGTTTCTAGATGCCATCAAACAAAGGACGAGAATCCAGCAATGGGGGCCCTGGATCCAGGCGCAAGGCTGCTGGGCGGCCTGTAGAGGGTGCTATTCTGGCTGGGGGGATTGGAGGGCTGCTGCTGGGGGGTGGGAGTCCGGCTGCCCTTGGGTCTGTACAGGCTGCCCTGCCCCTGGCCCTTGAGGACACTGTTGAGCTGCGGGGGGAGGGGAGGCAATGGGGGGAGGGGTGGAGGAAGGGCGGAGGGCTCAGGCTCCCCAGAATCGCTCTCTGTGTAGCTGTAGGCCTGCACCCGGGAGATGCCCTTCTGCTGGCGCCGCCAGGAGTTGTAGTAGGTGGGGTCGCTGATGTAGTGATTCACGAAGGAGTGCGTCTTCGGTCTGTCTTGATCTACCTCATACTCACTGTCACTGCCCTGCAGACACAAGCAAACAGACACACTCTGTTACAGTCAATCGGCTTACAGCGACATGTTTACATCTACCGCCAGCTGGATCTTATCTCGTTCCAATATCAAACAGAGACTGCAGCTGGTTCTGCAATATACAAGCTGCGACCGGATATTACACAAAGGTCAACACATCACCTGCATGCATAACTGCTCTTTATAGCAACGAATGCTGTCCCGCTGAAACATAGCTTCGTTTTTAACTTTGTTCCTTTTAAATAATAAAGAATGGAAATGTGATCTACAAGCTATTATTATGGTGCTCCATAATCTATTTTCCTCAACTGTGATAAATGTTGGGGTATCCGGGATCCCGCAGTTAGCACCTAGCAATGGAAATAATTGTATTATAAAATAGTTGATGTGCGATATTAGCCACTAAATGAACTCATTTACCTACATTTTTTTTTTTCTGCTGTCAGAACCTTCAGTAGGTTTCACGTTTTGCAAATGAAACCAGCTCTTTGAACCTGTAAGACACTTCAGGACTAGGAGCTAAAAACTAACATCCCTACATAACAATACTAAGCAACAATACTAGGGAAGAAACAACAATTGACTAGAACTACTGAACTTATTAAAACTACCAGACATCTCACCCAGTGTTGTGGAAGAACACGGAGACCAGAATTCTTTACATAGAACAGTGCCTCCTGCAGGAGGACAAAGGAAACACTATTGTTTCAAGAGAATCTGGAATTCCAAGAGTTCAACGCTGTTCTTTCCCTTCTACCTGTCTAGCTTCTCTTGCTCTAAGACACCTGGTACCAGCTCAAGGGGCTATACATGGCTTGTTCAATCAACTCTTTTCACTAGACCATCTCTGATCTTCATCAAAGGCTGCGTTTGATCAAACCGAGAGAATAGTAAGATCTGCAACTTTAGCCCAAGAGGAATATGATATGAGACGAAAGGGAGGCATTTAGGGCAAAAACATCCCCACCCCTAACTTCTATTAAGCACAAATGTAATAAATCATGTTGATGGAGCACTGTACAAAACAAGGAAATCTGAGCAACTAATCATTTACTCATTGCAGTCTGAACTTTCAGTGCAAGAAAACTTTGTACAGTAGATCCCAGGGCCTAGAATGCCGGTAACACAATACAAAAGGATTCTATTTCTGCCGAGCATTCCACGACAGACATTCCACTTGACAGCACATGCAAGCAGCTATCTTCTTAAAAATCGGCTTACAGATGAAGCACACAGAGAAGCCGCAGGACGTAGAAAACGGCAGCTAACCAAACCTAATTTTATAAGTGAACTCAAAAGCTTTGTCATTCACACACGCCCTGAATTTAGCTTGGAAATGCTGCTATCTGAATCTGTTGTTCAAAACTCCAGATAGACGCTTCATAAGCTTTGACAGTGAAAATCATCCTTCCCACTTTAAAATAAATGGATCTGAGAAAGAGTGAGAGGCTGGGCTGACTGTCAATACAAACAGGTTGACCATTGTGAATTTAACCATTATCCACTTATACAATGCGTGCATCCTTCTTCACCATTCCAGTCTATCCTTTACAAGGCTTCTGCTATACTAGTCTTTCACATGCTTTTACCATGGTGTGCAGCAGTGACTGACTGTAAGGATATTTTCTCTTCCACTGCCTATATCCAGAAGGCAATAGTTTGCCAGTCAGTGGATAAGGCTGCTTTTGCAATTACAGATAGGCTCAACTACTTTGCCTATCTCCCTCACACTCTCTCGCTCCCTTTCCAAATCCGTCTCTTTTCATCACTGAGACAAAGAAGCTATTCAGAGGCAAACCTGTCCCTTCCCTCACTGAAAATACACTGATCCTGACCGCCGCACTACTGCAATCCACTCTCGGATTGGACACTTACCACACTGAACCGCAGATTCATTTTCCTAACCTTCTGCAAAATGTGCCCCTCTCTTAACTACAAAGCCTGGCCACTTTATTAAAAAGAATTGTAGAATAAAGCAGGCATATCAGGGTCTGTCAAGCTCTAAACATTCTCATCATTGAAATCAGACCCTTTGCTGTGTTTCAGATACTGTGATTTCAGATGCTCCCAGTCTGACTAAAATTAAGGTGAAAGAAAGAGATAGACATACTATCAATTTCCAATTGTTCTGTTATTTCTTATGGCGTCTTTCTTTTTATTGTCTTTATAACCACAGACACTGTCATCATAAATGACATTATATTTTTTGACTTTAATAATTAAATTCTCATTGATGTCCATTTCTCTTTTATTTCTGTGGTAATTTGTGCGTGAACGAGACAGTGACAGTCTGACAGCCCCTCCTTCGACTCTGTCCGAGTGAGTAATGACGTGTTGTCTACAGAAACATAGAAGGCTCACGCAGACAAACTGTCAGTTTGAGATAACCAGGAAATTCTATCTTTGGATAGTAAGGGGGAGTTTGCATAGCAGCTACAGGAATATAGAATGGTAATGTACACCTCTTCATGGTGACCCCGCTTCCACCCCCCAAAATGAAATAATCCACCTGCCAGTTGTATTGGATTGACTGCTGTATAATGTATGAAGTGTTTTGCAGCCTCGCAAACAATAAAAAACTTATGCACACATGTGAGAATCCATTGCATGGCCGTGCGACTCTCAAAATTGTGAAAAAACGTGAGTTTCACTGGGTAAATCTTGAGACTTGACATTCAGGCAGCTGGTCTAGGTAGTGACTCAGGGACCTCACCCCCTTGCAGTTCTCACACAGCTGAATTTCCAGCAAAGCACACCTTTCACAGCCCTCTCTAATAATACTTTACATCTCTAGTGTTTAACCCAAGTCCCTGGTTTACATGACAGGGTGTCTACCTGCTAAGTTACTAAAGAAGGAAGGAGAGCCAAGCACTTAGACTGCTGAAGATCCAATGCTCATTAAAAGTCTCTAAATGGAACAGAAGTTACTTGTTACTAAAGGTTGTGGCCAATGCAAAGCCACTGAACCTGGGGTAGTATATAAGACCTAGAGAACTTATCTGCTTATTAGTTGGATGGAAAATGGTGATGGTCTTTAAGGAACAGCAAACGTCAAAGAAGATTTGAAGAAACGCTTCAGAACAGCACCTAATTGGACTGGACCGGGGTTAAAAAAAAACATTGTGTTGAGTGTCACACTTCCGTTATGGCTTTAGAGAAAGAAAGAAAGAAAGAAAGAAAGAAAGAAAGAAAGAAAGAAAGAAAGAAAGAAAGAAATGGAAATGCAGGGACCGGAGTTCTTTTTATTATGATTCAGTTTTTTTGTAATGTGCAAACTGTGGCAGCACCTGTAAAACTAGTCATAGCAATGAACTCTTGAATCTGCAACCGAGACAAAATGGAAGAGAGATCAGTCAGAGAGACAACAGTGTACGCTAATCTAATCTCAGTGTCAGGTTACCTTTCGCTTCAGTGTCACTGATTCTCAACTCCGCTGTGCGTGCCAGGAATTGAACGGTTGCTCCAAATAAAAATAAAACATAAGGAAGACAAAATAAGTTTTCCAGATTCTATATAAAAAAAAAAGCAACAAGGCAGGGAATTGCCCATGAATGATTCAAGCAGGGGATTTACTCTGTTACTGAGACTGTAACCCAGTAATCTCATCCTTCACCTGGTCTCGCCCAGCCCACGTATTTTAGTGTTTAACTCATCCGTAAATGAACAGGAAGCAATACAAAAACAATCTCTTTATGACTTCTGCACTTTAAAATAAATGAATAAAAAACAAATATAAACAAATAAATTACTGGGACGTCTCCATTCAGAGAATTCCGAGGCCTCTAATCCTATAGGCCGGTTGCTGTAGCAACACCAGGTGCAGCTGTTTACCTGCATGGGTCTCACTGTGGACAGATTGCCATGGTGACAGCATTACCTGCTCAAAACCCCTTCTTTAGAGAACAATGCCTTGCTTATTCTGCTTTCTTAAATCATAGAAATTAGATACACTGGAGGAGGGGGTGGTGGTGGTGGCTAGAAGATCCTTGCTTGGTTCATCTTCAAAGGAAGTTCTTGTCATGTTCAAAACATCCTTTTTATGAAGAGATATTTCATGAACAGTTCCACCTCTTAACTCATTTTAAATTAGGACATGAAAATTAACTTGCTGTGGACAGCTCAGCTCTTGACTATGTGGTAATTAAGGTTTTGAAATGTTATAACACCCCTCCCCTCCTTATGCTCTCTGTGATAGACTTATTTTCAGAGGAACTATCTTTTAAAATAAACCTGACATTCTACATAGAATATCTATTTATTTCTCTTGAGTCTTCACAAAGCCCCTTCTTTAAATCCTGGTCTTGCCACAGCACATCATGCTGGCTGGATCCACAAAACAGCAGCAAAGTCTGTAGCTAGGCCAAGGCAGCATTCCTCAAAGCGCAGTAACATGAGTGCAGGAGTGGGCGAGTGGGGGAGGAGAAGGGAGGAGAGGAAAGGGGAGGAGAGGGAGCCTGCCAAGCTGCTATGTTCTAAAAACTGTCCTGTCTGATTGATACAACGGGCCCAGAATGCAGATCCTGCCCTGAGAGCAGATTGGATGCGGCTGTGCAGGCATTAACAGAGTGAATAGAGGGGAGCGTTGCTCAAGCCGGGGCTGAAGCAGTGGAAGGAATCCAGCTTCACAATCTCAGAGACACTTGAGTCATTGTGTGGGAGGTTAATAGGCTCCCTGTCTCTTTCCTCTCACTCTCTCTATCTGGGACTAGTTCCCATTCCCTACTGGTTTATTAAAGCTCCCCAGACCAGGCAGTAGGGCTCACATCTCGTTTGAGTTGTTGGACCTATAGTATAGAATTTGCCTCTGATACCCTGATTTCATGCCAAGCCTTCCCTGACTGATCAAAACTAGCTTCCACATCACACCACTGTGATGCAGACAAATAATTTCTAGAAGCGTGGTATGTACTGTACGTGTTTAAAATGAAGAATGTTAGGACATGTTATCGCACCTTTAGACCCGCAACAAGTCATACAGAGACGCAGTATATTTAGAGCAAACCTCTCCCGAGCGCCTGCACTGTGCTGTGTGCTTGTAAGCTGCGTACCTGAGACTCCGAGATCTCAGAGGGTTTCTCTGTCAAGCTGCTGTTCTCTGCCGGGATCAGGTCATTGTATTTGGTGCTGACGTCCTCGTCCGAATAATGCAGGCTGCCAGGGCTGGGCCGAGGAGGAGACCTGAGAGGAAAAACCAGACCGTGGTCGGCACACTTCATCATGCAGGACGCCTGCTCTCCACTTGCAATATCCAACTTGGGGTGCAGTCTACAATCCCATTTATAGGAGAGAGTTTAGAAACCCTATCTGAGGCTGAAATACTCCCAATTAAAAATACAGTACTTAAAATACATTATCGGAGATAGTAAAACAAAGAGTCATAGTAATCATATAATCAAGTGACTAGCTTTAGCAATTTGTCAAGTAATTCTTGGTATTTTATCACAAACGTTCGTTTTCACAGACCCAAATTTTACTTAAAGTTACTTAGATGCATAATCAGTGCTAATCAATGATCTGTGAAACCAGACAATAATGCATTAATACAAGCAACCAAAAACAGCAATTAATGGAAATATCATTCATATCATATCTTAAAAAAAAAACATTTGAAAAACTTGAGTAATGTGAGTAACCTAGCTCAGACAAACAAGTAGCCTCTTTATCTCTGAGCTAGATGTTATTTTTTATAGCAAAACCTTTGACCCCAGATGCCATCCACTGTCTCTTGTTTAGAGAAAGGGGGTGATGTCAGCTTTATAAAAATCATGAGACACTCATGGGACTGTCACAGGGATCATCTGTAAAACGCAATTCTTCCCGCTGATTAATATCAGTGTGTTGGATGGATTGTTGGGTATGTTTCTTGTGGCTCTTGGGAGTACCGCAGAAGTCAACAGTGACTAATCTGCTGCAGGGGGATCCCTGGAGGCCCCTTGAAAAGACCCCTTTTAGATTAATCAAAAGACGCAGTTTTTTTTTCTTAAATAATAACATGCCTGAAATTCTTTCTTAGTTTTTCACAGAATCATCATGTTTTCTTATCCCACTTAAAAAATTAATACATTAAAAAAACATAAAACTACAAGGGTTATGCCAAAAAGACTGGCTGACACATAAAAATGTTTTGACTTGCAAACAGCCGAATCTCTTCTCAGCAAGCTGCTGTTTGTGATAGGGTTTTCAACCATCGGTTAATGGAAAATCATTTTACTTAGAAACACCCACACCATATGCAGTGTATATGAAACCCCCCCCCCTTCTCTTTAAAATTCACGGGGGAGCTCAGAAGCACACTGCTCTGAACAAATGGTCCCACACTGTGTGGTTTGGGGGGCATTGAGTGGAGTGGTCTATCCTGATATATAACTAGATAGTTGGCTGTGGCTGCAGTCCTGCTGTGGTCTGCTTAATGGGTCTTCTAGGATTTCCTCAGGGGAAGGTGCTTGAATTACAATGGGATTCTATTCTGGTAGGGTTGTTAAAGTTTTTGAAATGCTGTGTTACTCTGTGAACACGTTGTCCTTTTCGCTGTGCTTGTGGGTTTTACCTGGTGTAGATTCCGTTCTTACGGCAGAAGGAGTTCTTCACAGACAGCTTCCGGTTGTTGAGCTCCAGTGCTGGGAACCGTCCCTCATCCAGACTCACCATCTCTCCGTGACTCAGGGCGTTGCAATTTGAGTTATTGCCTGGATAAGGAAACAAACACATTGGGTGGCAATTCTCTTTAAGAACAGTGAAGCAGGACAGAACAGGGAGCCCTATCTAATGATAAACTTGTAATGAATCTCCTAATAATACTGACATCAGCATAAGACCTGCACCTACCTCTCAGCTCCAGAGATTGCACTTTAATGGAATGGTAAGTCTTTGAACCTGTATGGTTTGCAGTTCATGTCCAGCCCTTGCCTTTCTATTCAATGGGCTGAGATGCCAATTCATTACAAATCATTCATTGTTTAATTTTACCACTGTAGTTTCTTTAATCCAGCCACAAGCTCTCCCTGCTCTAACAACACTGTCACTCCCAACCCTTTCACACCTTCCTCCTTGTTTTGTACCTGTCTTGTGCCTAGGGGAAGAGAGGGAAGAAGGAGGAGAGAAGGGAAGAAAAAAGAGGGAGATTGGGAAAGGAAATGAGAAGAAAATAGAGGATAAAGCAGGGAAGAAGAGGAGAAAAAGAAATAAGGAAGAGGCAGGCTGACAGAGTGTTTAATGCCAATGCTAACCCTTCTTTTCACACAAGCATAAGACCAAGAAGGGTCTGTTATAATGGGTCATCCAGTTTGGTGTCAGGCAGCCCCTGAAGGGCAGCTTCTACTCAAACACTCCAATCGTGCAAAACCCTGGGCATCGCTTTTGTGAATGTTCTGGAAGCAGCCAAATCGGGTTTCAGCTATCTACAAAGCGCCTCTCATCCACACAGGATCTCAGAGCTTTCTTTACAAACACTGCAGTCACTCAAGTGTAGGAATACACCAGCCATGTGAGCCAAAACACTCAACACAACAAGAGCGGCCATTGTACGTGTTCCCACAGTCTAAGAAATGCTTTATAAAAAGATATTAGTATATATAAAAAAAAAACCTGGATTAAATGTGAATTAAAATATTGCAGTAAGCATTATAATGTAGGCATGAATTCTGTAGTTTTGTCCCCTTCATCAACCACAGCCCCTGAGGCCCCATTATTCAGTATTCAGGCCCAAGTGGAGACAGGGGTTAAACAAGCTGCAATCAGTGCTCCACTCATCCAGCGGCTGTATTCTTGGGAGGCTGAAAGCACGGCTTTGTTTCCCAAACAAACATCCCTCTTGTGTTTTCTACCTCAACTAGAAACATGTTTACAGCTGGAGCCTCAGCCTTGCTAGAAAGTGCTGACTGCAGCAGAAGGACTCGCTGACATCAGATCAGGCTCAAGTAACCTTAACCCTATTAGAATACACCGTGCACATCTTTTCAGGGCTTGTGTCTGCCCAGCGTTCAGATGGTACCGTTGAGTTTAGAAGTAAACGTTGCAGCCTTATTTACTATATATACCAGCATGGACCTCACAAGTCATCAGCTCTGCTCAAATAATCTGGCCTTTTTGCATTCATCAGCTGATCAACAGCCTCTCATATTATAAACACACTTAATGTTAGCTCATATTATCACCACTGTGACACTCATCATACAAAGAGAAGAGAAATTGTGGCATTTTTAAATGCGTTTTTAAGCTCCCACCTCTTTACAGCATGCATCAGAAATGGATTGCACTACTAGCGTTTTTAAGTGGTACTGCATATGGTGACCAAATCTGTAAAAATCTGGTAAGTACAATTTAAAAAAAAGTAGGAATTTACTGTGAAAAAAATCAGTAAAGCACTAAAACCATATAATATTACACTCTAACCCCTTTCTGATATAAGGACGACAGTACCTGCCAGTGAAATCAGGTCACCCTCTCCCTTCTAGCATGTATACTAGGTGTGAATTGTGCGAACCGGCATGCCAACCCAGACAGCTGCCCGCTGCTTCTTAACTGTGCTCTGTCTGCATTGAGGATTGTTTTGCAGTACAGCTTGTGTTTTTTCTTAATCTCAATGCAATTACAATTGCACTGTATCTTCTTTGCTCCACTGGTGCCTGTGTGTCGGTTTGCGTCACATTATCTGTTACTCAAGCAAACAGAAGAAATCACCACTGTGTTCTGAGCAGCAGATTACATTAAAGGAGAAAGAAAGCTGCTTGATACATTCAGGCTCTTTTCTTTATTGATATGGAAATGTTCGGCACACAGATGGACCCTTAGTTATAATCGACACAGGTCCCCAAACAGCAAGCAGAGGCCTGTGTCTCCTAGCAGTAAAGTGATTATGGTATTATAGCAAGATCATCAAGGACATCAGAACAAAACCATGCATTTCCTGTTACCATTTAATAACCAATAATTGCAACATTACAACCAGCATTTACTAAAATTAACTTAGAAGCTTTTGGTCCTAACATTGGATTCATTTCTATAATCCGATTTCACTGTGATATTTTACAAAGACTGTTTTGATTCCCTGGTAGAATGGCTGTAGTTCTCCCAGTTCTGGTTCGACTGGAGGAGTCGTAGTGTTGTAAAGCAGTGGGAAGAATTGGAATAATCATTTGCTAATGCCACCATTACAGACATTACAATGTGAAATCCTTTCCTATGCTCAGGTGTGATTGCTCAGACTCACAGCCAAGCCCCCAGCCCACCTGAGTCGGACTTCTTGGCGTACTTCTTGCTCTGCCCACGGATGATGAGGATGAATACGAGCAGCAGGATAAAGATGAGCCCCACCAGAGCCACCACCACCAGGAACCACCACTCCTCATAGAACGGCGCCACCTTCTGGGCTGGAGGGTAAACAAGTAAACATATAAGATTAGAACACAAAAGCATTATGATTTATTTGGTCGTACATTTTTTTTAAACCAGACAGCCAAACATTCTGATAAACAGATGCAGACAAGCGGACAGACAGACAGACAGATGTGAAGAGACAAAGGAGGTGGAGGGGATAGCAAGACAGAATAGTGGATAGATGCGAAAAGACAAATAAACACACACAAGGACTTACTGACACACAGACAGACGGACAGGCTCACCAGAGATGGAGGGGGAGGGGGCGCTGGGGGAGCCATAGCCATAGTCGTTGACCCCGATGACCCGGAAGTCATAGCTCACCCCCTGCTTCAGGATGTCCATGTTGAAGGTGTATGATGTCACTTCCTTCGGGATGTCCTTGATCAGGATATCCCACAGTCCCTCATCTGAATGGAGGTAGAGTTTGAAGGCATTGAGAAAAACCTTTTACTAAGTTTCTTTTAGTATCACTACCGTAAGCCCCCTTAATCAAATGTCTGAGCGGCATGACTTTATTGGGTGTGGGATTCCTTTCTGAAATAATTCGCATCTGGTGTATGAAGCTTTGGCAGTCTAGCCTTGGTATCTGATGTTTCAGTTTCAAAATCTGTTACCATGCTACACTCCCCCCAGCACAGTCACAGTAAATGTGTATTGATCCCAAGTCTCTCTCCTCCACTCCCACTTACACATTCAGCAGACCTGTCTGCTGTCAGTCACTGATCACTTCTCTACCCCCCTTTCTTTCTTCTGCTCTCCTTCTTATGGCCGACTTATCCCCGGTCTATAACTGGTGATACTCAAGTCTCTCTATCCCCCCTCTCATTTTCTTTCAGACAACCTGTAAGCTGCCAGTCCCTGGTGAAGCTCTGTTCTCCCCTGTTGGGTGTCAATCAATACTCCATGTGAGCAGACAGATGGCTGAGCCTCACACTGAGCTTTCGGTGTGGAGTGACAGTGCAGCAGAATGGAGCGCTGTGAGTGACGTCACTGCAAGGAAGCACCTTTACAAACATGTGATGCTCTCCACAATGAACATCTCACCTTGCGATCATCCACGAAGGCATTAACCTTTCGAGAACGATCTTCCATCAACCTCCAGAGGCCAATTTCCTTTCTGCGCAAATTGCATGTTTTAAAGAATATGGTCTAGATACGCTATTGGAACCTGTATAGTTATTTGCTGTTATCACTGGTCTGGTACTGCTGGTTTCACAGTTGATTACCAGTAAGCTGCCACTGTATCTGAATCTGTTTGTAAGCACTTACTAGTTGTTCCCGATACCTTATGATGGGTTAGGAATGGGCAGTGGCTAGAAGTAGGCTATAACTGGTTGAAACTCTCCTGTAGATGAGCGGGTTTAGTGATATAAAGATGCATGTAAGAATGTGGCTCCATACCTTCTATAATGCTGTTCCTAAGTGTATCTGGTAGTGAGTGATCCCTGGGGGTGGTACCTGAGGGTCTGGCCTCGATGACGTAGCGGCTGATGGGGCCTCTTCCGGGGTCTCCGCTCGTCCAGTGGATAGTGAGAGCCGAGCCATAGCGTGAGATGAAGGGCTCCCCGGGAGGGCCTGGGGCACCTGGGGGGGGGGGGGGGGGGGAGAGGGAAGTGGAAATAGGGCAGATAAACAGTTTAATGAAATCAAGTCACACAGGCACAGACAGACAGGCAGGGCAGAAGACACACCCTCTCCTGGTCCAGTGGTGATGTTGGCCTCCACCTCCGGTCCATATGTGAAGGTCTTGGCCCGAATGCGGAAATTGTAGGTCACTCCATCCGCCAGGTCCTTGATCTTCATCCACAGGGGAGAGTTCCCCTTGACATCCACCGTCACGCTCTTACTCACTCCTAGAGGGGAGAAGAGTGCATGAGAACCACAGCCTACTACCAGTCAGGACAGATAGTAGAGACACGTTAATCTAAACCATAAATCTTATGATGGGAGTACAGACTGTATCATTCACCATACTGAAAATTCCTTGTTGCTTTCCACAGCTACTTTCAGCATGCTTTTAAGATTACAGGTTGGTATAGACTTGGGGTTAGGATTAGCAAATCTAAAGCATTCCAGCAGGAAAAAGGCACCACAACATTTTGCCCAGGACTATTTGGCTTGCTGTTAATGGGCACTGGAGGAACGTACCATCGACGGGGGTGCAGGGTTCGTAGATGAGCCGATAGCCCTCGATGATGCCGTTGGGGTAGACGGGCTCCCCCCAGGATACGTTGACCGAGGTGGTGGTGAGCTCTCCGAAGTGGATGAAACTGGAAGCACTGGGAGCTAAACAAGGGGGAGAGGGGGAGTCAGTGTGGGCGTATGGGTTTGCCACTGCCATTCATAGTGGCCTCGCTGGCACGGTTTAGTTAAGGACGTCTGGATTGATATTATTCCCAGGTATGAGAGGCTGTCCTGGAGCACTGATCCTGAGAGAGAGGCTGGAGTGAGAAGGCAGCCTCTTTCATCAAAGACCAGCGAGCTAACTTTCCTGCCGGTATTCTATTTCACTCTTTTGGTGTTCAAAAAAATCAGGCTGCACAAAGAACGTTTGTGCTCAAAAATACATGTTTTTTTAAAGAAAATCTTATTTTTTTGTAGATATTGAGGAGAGCTCAGCTGCAGAACAGAGCCTTCATTGTCCTTCTTGGCCAAAAATGTGTTAGGCACATCTTCCCTTTCCCTCTGCGAGGCTGTCATATGCTTCCGTTGCCCAGGCAACCCAGCTTAGATACATGCCAATATAACACTGGGAACATCCGCCATCCCAAAATATTATACTAAATGAAAAACAGATTTCTTCAAAACTTTTTTTTTTAATCTTTTGTTTTACCACTTCCAGTCCTAGCAGAGTCTATGGACTCACAGTGTGAGCAGAATTAAAAGAAACTGACGAAAGGATCATGCAACTGGCAGATAATGGGTCTGGAGAGCAGTCCTGACCTTCAACCTTTGCACCTTCCGAATAAACAATTTCCTTCGAGAGAGTGAGTTATTGTGGTAACTGGATAAGCCCCACTGAGACCCCTGCAGATGCGCAGTCTCTCTCCTCACCTGCTTGCTGAGTGCGCCCCCGTGTGGCTGGGCTGCGCGGGCCGTCCCCTGCCGCGTTGAAGGCCGCCACGCTGATCATGTAGGTGGTGTATCCTGTCAGGTTCTTCAGCTTCACCCCGCCCTCCGGCAGGAAGAGGGTCTTCAGACGCTCCGTCTCATTCTGCCGCTGGAACTCCCAGTAGAAGACCTGACAGGAAGAGGAAATCGGCACAGTCTACAAGGACAGCTCTTAGTAACGCAAGGGTATTACTTCATTGTCCTGTAGCAGGATCTTCAGTGTCCAGAATGCTGCATACTACTGCCGCTTTATTGTAACGATGTAGCTGGGGGTCTTAGCACAGCAGAGGCAATTTATCACCAAAAGCAAAACTTTTCTGGTGTGATATAGAAGCATTTCTCATATCCTGGCCTGCAGAGAGTCACATCGGCACTGTGCATCACTGAGTAAGAAATGCAAAATGTACCTCTGCAGCAAAGTTTCCTCCCTGGATTGCCATATAGACAACCGATACAATTACGCACAGCACAGCTAGAACAGAAGATTGCAAAGACGGTTTGGCTGCTGCATATCTAACTCAGGGTTACGTGCCAATAATCTGGAAGGGAGACCTACTTTGTACCCCTGGATATCTCCGTTTTGCGACTCAACAGGGGGCGGGTCCCAGGTGACGTCAAGCTGGGTCGCGGTCGCCGATTGGATGGCTACATTCTGTGGTGGACCAGTGGGAACTGAATGGGGGAAAAAAAAATCAAGCTCACATTGGACCTTAATCACAGCCAGAGCCCTGCAGATGGAGATGGCTGGGGAACGGGTGCCTTTCATCTAGTACCATGGAAGTACAAAGAGATAAAACACAGTAGGTTTCACATACCTGCCTCTCCCACGAAGACTTCCTGCGGCGCGCTGGTTGGCCCCTCCCCCACGGCGTTGTACACGCTCAGTCGGATCTCGTAGCGCTTGTGCTTACTCAGGTCTGCCGAATACAACACAAGCAGGTCAGGTGAGCCGACACAGTCGCTACACTCCACCTGTATCTGCTCTACACAGCCCACATGCGATATACAGTGTGGCAGATTTAACATTATATCCCACAGCCATTGCATAATTTCTGACTAATTCCTAGAGACTATTGCATGCTAATCTACATAATACATCACTATCTTTGACAAGTACTAGAACGGCAGGGATAGAAATAAGACACACCTGAGCTTGTTACCTATACACTGGGGCTAATCAAGCACGTAATAAAACCTGTTATGGGTGAAACTGGGTGAAGTCTTATTTCCATCCCAATTGTTTTAATACTTCTGCAAGGGTAGTTATGTATTATTTCCATAATGATCAACTCTTTTGAATCCTTGGCATACTGAGTTTGTAACCTTCGACCCAGTCCTATCCTAATCATTCATAACAGTACTAAACAAATACAGATCTGGAGGACTTACTGTCCAGCTCGTATTGGGTGAGTGAGGATTCGGTCAGGTTCCGCACACTGTAAGGGGCTGCAAGAGGAGGGAGGAGACAGCCGAGAGGAGCGGAGAGAGAGAGAGAGAGAGAGAGAGAGAGAGAGAGAGAGAGAGAGGGGAGGGAAGGAGATAGGGATAGAGAGAGTAGTTAGTGAGTTAGTGCACAAACAATCTGGTTACAGGGTATCATGGCTGTCAAATTTCTGATTTCTTGGTTACCGTGGAGGGGGAGGGAAGGGGTTTAGTTGCAGGCTGTCAGGGGTTACTGCTGAGGAGAATCAATGGATCCCAGGTGTTAAAGAGGGGAGGCTAGGTAGTGATCAGTAAGAGGGAGGGTATGAGGTGTGGTATAAGGGGTACAAAGCGCAGCAGTGTGGAGGGACAGACAGCTTGCAGTGAGGTATAAAGCGGGTCACTCACAGGTCAGCTCCGCCCAGGTCGCGGTAGGGCTGTTCACTGTCCTCACGGTGAAGCTGCGCAGGCCGTCGTACAGCAGCTCGCGGTATCGGATCTGGAACCCCAACAAGATCCCATTGACATGCTCCTCCGAGGGAGGCTGGAGGGGGGGGGGGGGGGCACAAGCAAGGTTATTCTAGAAACAGATACCCAGCTCTGCTCTACATGCTTACTGGGGCTGATGATACACAAGAAACACTACTATTATTATTATTATTATTAGTAGCAATAGCATCATTTTTCCCCCCAGGTAATCATTGCGTTTAATAATTGGTGTAATTCAGTGAGTTTTACCTGCCACCGAATCAGCACAGAGGTTGTAGTGTGCGGTGTCACAGACAGTATTACTGGGGCTTCGTCCGGGGCTAAGAAAAAGAGAATACAATGAGGGGTAAATACAATTGCACTGCATAATCCAGAACTTCAAACACACTGAATTCAGGACAGCCCACACTCACCGTCCTGCAGCGTGGTGATTGCCTCGCTCTCCTCGCTGAACTCGCTGTCTCCGATGTCATTGGTCGATTTCACCCGGAACTGGTATGAAGTGAAGGGCTTCAGCCTGCAGGAGGCAACAGAGAGATGATGGAATTGCTGTCATGCAATACTCTTACACGCTGGAAACATTACAGCACGGTTTGCTCCTGGATTACCTGTCCACTATGTAAGAACTGGCCTCGTGGTTAACTGAGGCTGAGTGAACGGTCCAGTTGCTGTCCGGCAGCTCTCGGTACTGGATGGTGTAGTAGCGGACCGGGGAGAGGCCGTCACTGCCTGGTTCCCACGACAACAGTACCTTCCGGGCCTGCACGTCCTCCTGTCTGACTGTGGGCAAGCTGGTGGGCTGGGGCCGGTCTGAGGAGAAATGACTGGGGGGTTAGCTGAGCAGCACAAACACGGGACAGCGACAAGCTGCAGAGAAGGACAGTCTGATCAGTTACATTGCATCTCACATTGTAACCGCACAACAACAAGCCCAGGGACTAGTAGGCAAAATGTTACAAAGCATTGCAATGCTAAAGCATAGGTAAGCATTGTAAATTCCATAGAGATATGGTAAAACTATGGCAAACCATGGGCAAATTGTAATGTGTACATTTACAACAAAAAATATACCATGGTAAACTTGTTAGAGGGGATTGGAAGCAGTGTGGTCAAATGGCACTGGGAGACTGAGTGGTATCATCAGGGAACGGTACAGTACCTCTCTTCTCAGTGGTGACCACCAGTGCTTCAGCCGCCTCCCCCCAGCCTTTCCGCGTCTGAGCTGTGATACGGAACACGTACACCAGCTCTGGTTTGAGCCCGGTCGCTGTGTACTGCCGCGCACTGGGGTTCAACACGTCCACCGTTGCTGTGTTGCTATTGGTTGAATTTAGCCGGTAAGTTATCTGGTAGGCTAAATGAAAGGAAGAACAGAGAATGAGAAGAATGAAGGGACTTGGTTAAAAGCAGGTTTAAAATCACCCAAAGGAATACACGGAAAGTGTTTGTACCGGCATCGTTAACCTAATAAACAGTACTAATTTAAATGTGTTATTCAACAGTGGAATCATTTCAACTTCCTAAAACTAGCAAAACAACAATTGAGCTGCTTTTGTTGTTTACCAGCTGAAGAGGGATGGTTTGCTGTGAAGGCTCCCTGGTTTGGGGGGAAGGGTAGGAGAAGTGACACTCACCCAGGATGATGCCGTTGGGCTGGGCAGGGGACTGCCAGATGAGTCTCACAGAGGTGGTCCGGACCTCGGGGAACAGAATCCCCACTGGGGGTCCGGGCACTGTGGGGAGACAGGAAATTCCCAAGTCAATCAAAGTGTATCTTCACCCCCCAGTTTTGATGGACGTTGACTTTTCACTGAAATGTTTGTCTAACTTCTGGATTGATTTTTAGCGGTTTTAAAGTGTGGCGCTGTACCATCGTCCAGGGTCCTCTCCAGTATGGGTGGGTTGCTGGGTACCCCATCTCCGATCCGCGTGAACGCCAGCACCTTGATCTCATACAAGACGTACTTCCCCAGGTCCCTGAGCAGGAGGCTGTGGGTGGTATTCCCCTCAGCTGTCCAGAACTGCAGGGGCAAATCAGAGTCCTTCTCCTTGTACACAACCTGGCAGCAAGCAGATCAGACAGCGGTCACTACAGATCAGCACAGAGATCAGACCATGTGGACTGTACAAAACACTGCAGTCACACAGATACATTGCAACTGCACACCAACAAGCTGAGGGTCTAGGAGGCAGTGTAGTCCAGGGGTAGACCTGAGGGGTTGGGATTAGTGTGCGCTAGTGGTCAGAGGACTGAGAGGCTGAGGGGTAAGCAGTGTAGCTGGTCTCTGCACATCACATGTGTAATTACATCAACCCCACTGTAACAGCAAAAGCAGATTCTCTGTGTCTACAAATGTGTGCCAGATGCAGAGCTAGCACCTGGTACCTTGTATCCGAGAACGAGTCCGTTCCTGTCGGGTTCCGGAACCTCAGACCAGCGAACCAGGATGCTGCTGGAGGTGGTGGCGAAGGCAGAGATGTTGGTTGGGCCGGAGGACGGAACTTTAAAAAAAGATCAAGTATATATAAATACTACTGAATAAAAGCTTTCAGGTGTTTGTTGCGTCTCAAATAACTTAAAATTGGTAAAATAGAATTGGAATGCAGTGTGGTCTTTGAGGTTAGAGCTGGGAGACTGGGAGGGAGGCAGTGTGGCCTAGAGGTTAGATCTAAGGGAATGGGAGGTTGGCAAAGTGGTCTTTGGTTATAGCTGAAGGACTGGGAAGGAGTTAGTGTGGCATACTGGTTAGAGGCGAGGGCACTTTTTGTTCAATTCAATTTAACAGGATACACATTACATTACAGAAAGGGTAACGCTGGCATAGAACTCCGGAGTTAAATTCCAGGAATTTGAGAAATTGACAAAAAATAATCAAAAGCACGTGTAACTTCTTTAACGCATGTGTTTCAGATTTCCTGTTACCTTCAATTTAATTTAGTTACCTTGGAAACCAGACTAGCCAAACAGCAGATAATGGAAAGGTTCCAGGGATAAATGTGTTGGCTTCATTTCAGGGAGAGAGAGACTAAAATCAGATCATTGTGAAGACATGGCAGCCCTGCGTATATCAAGCACTGGAAAGCATACTGAATCAGGCTCTTGCTCTGCTGAGAGCCAGAGGGAAGAACGTTGTGATTACCAGACTCCCGAGTGCGGCCCCTGACTGGCTTGCTCCAAGGCCCGGCTCCGATGCCATTGACCGCCTGCACGCGCACCTCGTACTCTGCCCACTCCTCCAGGTCCTCGATGGTGAACTCCCTCTCCAGCCGGTCTGGGATCCCGTGGGTCAGTGTTTGGCCCACAGTCCCTGTGCGGGAGTACTGCACCCGGTACCCAACAAACTCGGGGTTCCCATTGTACTCCCACTCTGGCAGGGGCTGGGTAGAGGGGAGAGAGGGTAGTGGAGGTCAGTGACACCAGACTCAGCTGCCAGCTGCACTGCACTGCAGTGTGCATCTAGGGGCGTCTTTCTGAAACAGTGCCTAAGGGGCACACATACTTTGTTCTTATATGTTTATATGTTTACATTAATGAATGTTTAGGCTAAATATGTATTAGGACTTTCATGCATGAAAAATTGAAAATAGCTCCTGAGCCCTAGCGATGGAAAGGAAGCTGGCAGGGACTGACCACCCATCGCAGCCACAGGCTAGTCTCACTGGCCGTGCGCAGGGTCACGTTGGCGGGGGCAATGTCAGGGGGAGCCTGCAGGGTCTGGATCTTGCGGGAGGGCTGGCTGGAGGGACTGGTGCCCACGATGTTGACCTGCCGCATTCGAAACCTGTCGGGGAGGGGGAAAAAGGGGGGCTGTTACAGCACAGCTTTTCAGTAAAAAAGAGTCTTCTTGTTAGCATTAAAAAAATGAGAGGGTGCCAAATGTAATGTACTAAGAGTCAGGCTGACAGAAAAGGCCTTCAAATAACCCCAGATTCTGCTAATCTCAATAACGTGCTAAAGAGCACCTTCAGTAGTTTCATCACAGCTGGATGGGCGGTCCTCTAGATAACTAACAAATACTGTGTGACATACAGGCATCCAACAGGTGCTTCGATGGCTGGGGATAAGATCCTCCACAGGGGGTAATAACATAGTGAAATACAATACGCCCTTCTAGCCTCTCAGCTCTTGAGTACTGGGATCCTGGAAGGAGAGTGAGGGAGCGGAAGACTGGGGCTCCTGTTGTCTGCTCACCTGTAGAAGGTGTAAGGGTTGAGGTTCGGCACCTCGAGGGAGCGGGCGTCCGGCTCATTGGAAAGCTGGTGCAGCAAGACCCATTCTTCATTCTCACCGATGACACCGATCTGAGCGCGAGAGAGAGATGTTTACCTTGGTATTGTTGCACAGTATTTGTCAGGTGAAGTAATAATAACAATCTGAAGTATGCAGTGTAGTTGCTGTGCAGTTAAGAGCAGTGAAGGCTCTGTGTATTCACACTCAGGTACAGAGCAGAGTACCTGAGCCTCCACCTGCCACCTGGAGATAGAGGTCTTTCCGTCGTAGCCCGGTTTGAACTGCAGGGTGACCGAGCGGGGGCCAATGTTGGAGATTGCCATGTTGGTGGGGGGGCCCGGCAGTTCTGTGGGGAGAAAACACACAGTCAGGACAGTGAACTAAAGATCTGGCTGGGTTCTCCCAGACTGGTTTAATGTTGTACAACCCCCTTGTGTTCAAAGTGTGGCACTGCAGCACGAAATAAGTACAGTACTGCACTGCACATCCACAAGTAAGCAGTCATCAATGTGCTAAGTCTTGACAAAAAAAACACGGCTTCTTGCTCTGACTAGTTCTATGCCTATTATTTAACCCATCTGAAAAAAAAAAAAAAACACTCAGTACACAGTTTATCACAGTGTACCATATGGGATATAATATAATTCTACAGCGCTTTCAACGCTACTACAGAATACGATAGCATTTGTATTAGCCAGGCTAATACATACTTGACTAATGGCTTCACTTATTATATTACAAGTGTTGTGCATTTTGGAAGATATTTATTTTTGAGTGATTTCCCCATTTTTAAAGTCTCCCCTCATGCAGCACAGCGCCCCCTATACTAAAACCATGCTGTGCACTGGCTGAGTGGCCCCTACTCAGAGTTCTCAATCCAAACCAGTGTCCAACATCAATGCGTTTCGAACAGATTGCAGCTACATCAACACCTAGGACTTCACTTAGGCTGCCACACTGGACAAACAAACACCAGAACAATTCTAAAATACACAGCCTGAGTAGAGGAGAGTGCATTGGGACAGCTAGTTTACAGCCTCCACACAGGACTGATGGTTACTCATGGGGGAAGATGATGGCTGCAGAGGACTGACACATCTAGAAGGCATCAATCGGTACAGAAAATAACACAGACAGAGGGTAGCGAGTGAAGTGTATCTACCGGGACAGCACGCAGGGAGCTGGGCAGTAGGGATTTTAACCAAGCATGGACAGAGTATAAATGTGAATCTGACGGTGTGCAGACAGTCACAATGCACCGCCCTTAAGAGTATGCAATACACCTCTGTACTCTCCTCCCCCTTCATAGTGTAGTCTAACTGTATAGTCTCCAGTGGAATTTTAAACCAAACAATGTGCTGTACTGTGTAACTACTAGAGGTGAGCTCCCACTTAGTGATCTACTGCAAAACTACTTTCAGTACATTTAGGAAGAAAGACTGCGCTCATTACCTGCATGAATAGCACAGCAAAAGCAAGACGCTAAAAAGAAATACAATCGGAGAGCAGGGAGAAAACAACGCAGCTTGTTAAGGGAGCATCTGCAAATTACGTTACAACGCAAAGAAATAAAATAAAAACTTCCGACTTCACAACTTAGTATTCCTGTTGAAACTTCTCATAGTTTCCAAAGATCCCTCATGCTTACCTTGTCACTTCTTGTACGTTCAATAATAAATAGTGTGTGTGAGTGTGTGTGTAAATATATATTGCATATGCACAGAGTTCTGGAGCAACTTAATTGACATTAAATAAATAACAAATAACAAGGATCCTAAACCATCATATTCTATTGTCACCCCTTAAAAGAAGTGTTTGGAAACTATGAGACTTTCTAAGGGGAAGCATTGTGTATTTTAACGTGAGGTTTACAAGGGAGTTCCTCGCAAATCACTACTGGCAGGACTGCGTCAGTAGAATCAATGATGTTACTGTCATTTCATATAACATAGGTACATGGTGGATGAATGGAAAGTAAGGATACTAGGCAGAGAAGAGAGTAGAGAAAATATCAGCAGACACAGCAGATAGAATAAAACAGGAAAACAATTGAAATAAACCAGGAAATAACAATTAAATAAAAGACATTAAATCAAACAAATAAAAAATGCATCCGTGACATGAATATTATACGTACTTAAAGAAGGACGGAGAGGCACCTTCTAACATCAAATTGAAATCCTAAAGAATGCACAACCCAAGTATTATCCCTATTGGCTATTCGGTTCTGCACATGTAATAACGACACACACTGGGGTCCTTCACTAGTGATATACATCCAGGAGAAGATGATAATTGGACTCAGGCAGGTGGTGTGTCTGTGGGAGCAGGACTCACCTGGAGGGACCCCTGAAGAGATGGTGGAAGAGGAGAGCTGCCCCTGGCCCTGGGAGGTCATGGCTGCCACCTCGATGGTGTAGGTGGTGAGGGCGGTGAGGCCCGTCACGCGGTACTGCAGCGTCACGTTGGGCAGGTAGTGCGTCACGCGCGTGTTGGTGCGGTTGTACTCCTCCCAGGAGATGCGGTACCCTGCAATTCAAACAGAGAAGGTGAGGTGCAGGGATGGATGTCTGTGTGTGCTGATAGAGGGGCGAGCTCCGTACCTGTGAGGATGCCATTCTTCTCGAGCGGCTCCCTCCAGCTCACTTTCAGAGATGTGTCCAGGATCTCAGTGAAGCTCAGGTGACCGACCGGACCAGGGACTGCAAAAATAAAAACACGCTCTTCAATCACCAGCAGCAATGCTAGCATTGAAGGCATTGGCTGAAAAGTTTCTTATGCATTGATTGAATGTTTTGAAGCAATGGATGAAAGCTGACAATTATTTAACCCCTGAATTATTTTGGGAGAACTGAAGGTCCATGTGTTTTATTGCACACCACACGATTACCCCCTTAGCTTCAGTATGTTGCACTGGGGTAACTTACTGTCCTCGTGCGTGCGCACGATCTGGGCAGTGCTGCGAGGCCCGTCCCCAGGAGTGGTGAAGCACAGCACGGAGGTGGAATACTCTGTGAACTTCTTCAGCCCTTTGATGTACCCCACGTGGATGCTGTCCTGGAAGTTAGGCCTCACCGTCACCACGGTAACCTCCTCCTCCTGACCCGGTTCCCATGCCAACAGCTGCGAAGGGGAGGAGAAAACAGAGCAGAGGAGTATTGAAGACAGTCCACAATCGCACAAGGCAGTGTGCAGGGATGTGATTTTTGGTCTGGTAAGATACTGGGAAAGTTTCTTGTGACAAGCACCAGCGCTTGGACTTTCTAGGCTTGGTCGTGAGGCGGAGGGTTGTTTTTACTCAACACTGGGGCTCTGGGAGGTGATCATTAAGTTTAGACTATAAGTATCCCTTACTTATATTTACTTAGGATCCTTGCAAAGCACATAGCGTTAGTTGTGGCTAGATGTTGTAATAGGGTAGTTGCATGAACATTTTTTAAGGGCAAGTCTGTGTTCCGTAAGTCTTGGAGACAAAGTAAAAGTCCAAAGACTGGTTTCTGCAGCCAGTGTTAGTTCTTCATCTTATTGTTACAGAAACTGTGAAAGGGAAAGGGGTGGGCGCCATCTAGTGGTGCAGGGGGCCCACAGCAGGCTGTGAAGGGTTAGGGTTCAGGGTTAGGGTGAGGATTTGTGGCAGTAGGAAGCAGGAAATGAGACCTGTTTCTGTATTGCTAACATTTTTATTTTACTGCACAGTCCTAATTCCGAGGGCACCGTGCTGTGTGTGTGTGTGTGTGTGTGTGTGCGTGCGTGCGTGCGTGCGTGCGTGCGTGGAGCCCTGGTGTCCAGGCTGGCGCTCACCTTGTAACCCTGGTTGATGCCGTTGATGAACTGCGGACTGGGTGCGGTCCAGCTGAAGCGGATGGTGGTGGAGTTCACAGCCTCGGCGTGGACGTTCCCCGGGGCCACTGTGGGCACTGCCAGCCACAGAAACAAAGATATAATGACAAAGATTTAATCTTCCTACCACCCTTTCAGTGCCACCTAATACAGTCTACAGAATGTAGACTGTATTACAGTTATATTACTGTAAATAAATAAAAGGAGACAGTGCATTCTGAATTAAACAGCATTATATGATAAATCAACCAATCACAGATAAGGATCTGTCAAAATTCCATTACATCTTACACTTATTTTAAGCTTAACAGTAGTTCCTGACAGTCTACTTACTGTCCCTCTGATAATAAGTTGTGTGTATAACATGTCTCTTATAACATTTTGAAGATAAGATACACAGCATATTAAATGGTGTAAGTGCCCCTTCACTGTAGCTTTAGCAGAGTAGGAAAGCAGCGCTGCCCTGAGTCTCACCTCCCTGCAGGGTCCACTCAGTGACAGTGTGGCTGTGGACCCCCAGTCCAGCCTCGTTGTAGGCTGCAACCTCAATCTCGTAGTTGGTCCAGATGATCAGATCCTCCAGCAGCAGGTTGTTCACATCAGGGTTGGTGATGTTCTTATACTGATAGCCCACCGGCAACCCAGACAGACAGTACCTGAGGAAGCAAGGAGGGTGAGACGGGTGAGCATACTGGATTGGGCAGGATGCTAGAAGAGGCACAGGCATGGCTATAGTTCACTGGCCATCGCCAACAACACTATAGCTAGTTATTCAACAATGCTAGTCTTATTTTGCTTCCAAAAATGCCATTTGGTCTAATGATGTTGCTAATACCTGAACCCTTGGGTACAACATACATGAAAGGATGAATAAAATGAGGGTAAGGAATTAGTAAAGGCTTTGTTCCCCCTGAAATACTCCATATAAAAAAGCACTACAAAAAAATGGTGCAAAACTTTGTAGTCCAGTAGAACCGACATTTCTAGTTGAATTAGAGTCTTTCCTTACACAGGAATGACATTTGAAGCACCTCACATAGACAGCCTAGTCCAGGTTTCAGTGTCGTGTGTGTTTGGTGCCAGGGCTGCTTCCCTACCGTATCACGTATCCACGGATAATGCCGTTCTGGTGGCTCTCGGCTGGCGGCTGCCACTGGATCATGATGGACTGGTTGGTGCGTCCGCTGGCGATGACGTTCTGTGGGGGGCCACTGGGGGGCTCCTCCGGGAGGGACAGTCTGGAAAGAGATTCGACAGCAGCTTTATATTAGAGCAGAGAGCCTGACAGTGAGGGCGGTGGAGGGGATACACTACATTACATTTTATTTAGATTTATCTGGGTTTTACAAAAGCAACAGGTCAAGCATGTGAAAATACAAATCTTTATACCATGGAAATCCGTGCGCTGTATGCTGCATAGTAGAGCTCCTAAGTTTTAGTACCAATAAGCTCTACCAAGGTTAGTAACTCCTACAGCATACATTCCTTGGGTTTACATTCGGTAAATACTTTTATGTGAAAAATAAATGTATTTTTGTGAACCACAAGGCTATGAGTTTAACACACTGTGGTGCTGACTCTCCTGCCTGTCCTTACAGGCACTGGAATACAGCAGTTGAATCAATTCATCAATGTGAAGCCCCACCTGTCGGTCTCCTTGCTGAACTGACCCTTCCCCACGTCGTTGACCGCACAGATCCTAAACTGGTATGAGCGGGCCGGGATGAGGCCGCTGACCGTTACTGCAGAGGACTCGGGTTCGATACTGGCCAGCAGCACCATCCAGGGAGCGTCTGAAGAGCAAACAGACAGGAGAATAGTTCAGAATGAGTGTGTCCCGCTTTCCCTGCTCAGGGGCGGAGCTACACCTTGAGATGAAATCCTGAAACTGAAACGAACATAACCCTAGAAACACAGAACATAATACTGTATAAAAGCAAAAAGGATAAAGAGTATATTCAACATCCACTTACCAAGTAACCCTCGAAGTGATCAAGACTCTTCGGAGGAGAGAGTTAGAGAGAGGGATATAATGCAAGTGCTTGATAAGTAACCAGCTGTGAGTGTAAAATGAATTTGGTATCTTGACACATAAGACTTCAGTTCTATTCCTATGGCAGTTTTTTTTAAATTTAAAACAATGACAGTGTTTAGATCTGCAACTGTTTAGATCAACTGAATAGTTCCCATTAGCTTTACTGTAATGACTGCCCCCCCACCCCTGGCTGGGGGTACTCACTGTTCTCGGACACCTCCAGGATGTAGCGGATGAGGGGGCTGTTCCCGTCGAAGGGCTTGGCCCAGGTCAGGTTAATGGCTCTCTGCTCCACCGAGCTCAGCATTGCTACCGGGTTATCAGGAGCGTGAGGGAGCTGCCTGAAACACACGAGAGGGAGGGGGAGAGGAGTGAGAGGCCAAGGAGGTTGATCGCACTCTGCTGCACTGCTGCAGGCCTACTCCTCGTAATACAGAGAGAGAAAAGATAGAGAGTGAGGGAGGGGCTGACCTGACTCGGAGGTGTGCACTGCGGGAGTCGTTGCCTCCCACAGAGGTGACGTGGCAGGTGTACGTGCCAATGTCTCCGGACCAGGTCTGGGAGATGTGCAGGGTCCCGTCGGGGTCCAGGCGGATGCGCGGGATGGAGTTGGCATGGATCACTGAGCCTTCCTTCTCCCACAAGTACCTGTGTAGAGAAAACACAGTCGCACACACTGCAGGAGGCTGATCAGCCACTCATATTCATGCATGGCTCAACAGTGGCAGAATGACAAGAACATCGGTTCACATCTGCACACCTGACGGTGACGCTGGGGTCGTGGGTCACTCCGCACGCCAGGGTGGCTTTGGTTCCCTTGATGACACTCTGGTCCTGGGGGGGGCTTGTGATCCGGGTTCGTGCTGAAGGAAAAAAACAAGCGGTTACAACAGGAATAGCTGAACCATGGGAATGCTACTACAGTCTATACTGAGGGCTTTACCGGAGACAAGCCTGCACAAAAGCAAGGTTGTAATGCTATCATCTGACTTGCAGGCTTATCAATTCCAACAGTTTTTGTTAAAGGGAAAAAAATGTTCCAAAGCAAGTAAAGAACAGCTCGGACGCATTTTTGCATCCTTAAACTTAAATTTCAATGCATATTTTTTAAACAGTTACAATGCACAGGGTCCCATTAGTTTTATTTTCCTTTGGTAATAACCATACTATCAACTGAATTGTGGTGTGCCCAGTCATCTCGGATAGTAAATGGTGTTTAGTGGATAACGCTTGGGGTCCATTGCATGTATTTGCACTAAAGCTTGGTTTATCTCCGTGTGCGGGTCTTACCCAAGACGATGAGGTCAGCGCTCGCCTCGTCGATGCCTCTTGAGTTGGTTGCTAGGCAGCTGTAGGTGCCGACATCAGAGATGTGGGAGGGGCTGATGAGCAGACTGCCCGACTCCAGCAGAGTGAAGCGGGGGAGCTGGACTGAACCACTGGCCAGGATCCTCTCTCCTGTGGGGTGTGGGGTCAAGAAGAGAAAAATAAAGAGCAAATCAACTGGCAGTCCCCATTGCAGAAGGATAAAAAGAAGACAAAATGTCCCTCAATAAATGGATTATATTTGGGGTACCTCACCTTTCTGCCAGGTGATGGCTGGCCGGGGTGCTCCTGAGGTCTCGCAGTGCAGGATCACTGACATGCCGTCAATCACTGTGCTGTCAGAAGGACCCGTTGTGATGTTCGGGGAGATGCCTGCATGGGAAAGCACAACGTTACTGCAGCCGTTAGCATTGAACCAGCCAGTCAGACTGAAAAGTGATGTCAACACGGAAATAAGTAAAGTTTCCTCGTACTGGTGACGGCGAGGTAGGTGTTGGTCTGTACTTCTCCGGCCTGGTTACGCGCAAAGCACTGGAACATTCCGGTGTCGTCAGGCAGGAGCCCGTTCACCTGCAGAGTGCCGCCCGGCAGCACGCGGTATCGAGGAATCTTCAATGATCCAATAGGGACCGCGTCCTTGAACCAGAGGATCTCCGGTTTCGGCACACCTGCAGAGAGAGAGTAGAGAGAGGAGGGAGAGGATAGAGGTGGAGAGAGAAAAGGGAGGGAGGAGGGAGGAAGGAAGAGGGAGATAGAGGAGAAAGTAGGATAACACTTTCCTGATCTATTGTTTGATTTGTTTGTGTCTGTGTTTAAGAATACTGTGGCTAAAACTTTTTGCAATGGGATTTTGTGTTTTTTTTCTAAAAAAAAAGACGTCAGTGTGTCTCTGGAAGTGAGAGCCAGAGATAACGGTCCGTCAGGAGTGTGAAGGCCTCACCTCGGGCCTGGCAGGGGATGTCCACCACCTTCTCCATCTCCGCAGTGATGTGTCTCTCGGGCTCCTTCACAAACTGGGGTGGCTCTGGAGGATCGGAGACAAGACAGGCAGTCAGTGGAGGTGAGGAACAGCTGCTTTGTCCTTACTCTTGGACAGAGGAAATGGAACAAAGACGGCAACGGATTTCTTCTGTATATATAATTGAAGACAGCTCATTACCTAGAACAGAATCTTATCTAGACTAGAAAGGGTGAATTATCTAGAACAGAGGAAGGCTATTACCTAGAACAGCAAACATACATAGAAATGGTACACTAACAATAATGTAGGCAAACAAAATGACTAAGAACCCAAAAAAGAAACAAAACTAAAGGTTACAGTACCTAGAACGTGGAGGTAGGCCCCGGCTCTGACCGAGGGCACACTGCTGCTGCGCAGGACAGCCTCGCACTCGTAGTGTCCAGACTGATGCACTGTTGGGCTCAGGATGGTCAGCTGGCGGTTAAAGTCACTCAGACCACTGGTCACCAGGACGCCATCCTTCCGCCATGCGATACTCAGCTTGATAAGGGGCCTGGGGGAAAATAATAGGTGGGACAGAATTTCTAACTAAGCCACGCTGCTTCCCTTCCAGATCCTCAACTAAAAACTCGGCCACATTGCCTCCCTCCAAGGCCCTCTCCCCTGGTCTCTAGGCCACACTCCCTCCTCCCAGTCCCTCAGCTCTAACCACTAAGCTACACGGCCTCCCGCCAAGTCTCTCTGCTCTAATCTCTGGGCCACTGTCTCCCTGCCAGTCCCTCAGCTGTACTCTCCACACTGCTCTCCCCTGCTGTTTCAGTCCAGTCAGAACGGAGAGGAGGAGGGGTTTCCTGACCTGGCGTTGGCGACACACTCCATGGTCACCTCGGAGGTCCCTGAGGTCACGCTGGTGTTGCGGGGGGGAATGATGATGGCGGGGGCGATGGGATCAGCGGGGCCACCCACGTCTAACAGAGAGAAACAAGCACAGGGATCAGACACTGAGGGGTCACTAGCACTTCAATACCTTAGCATTTACATCAGAGAGAATAAGGAACAAAATGGCCACTAGAGGGCTCCCCTGTTGTTCCACTGACAAGCATTCCTCAGATTTCTTAGTTACAGTGCTGCTTATTATGCTTGACCATGATCTGCACCACCCTCCTGTCAGGATCAGATAGAAATCCCTCAGTAAGCTTCATAAGGACTGTATAGGCAGAGTAAGCGTCAGACAAAGATTCTCAATAAACCTAGCATATTCAAGTATACTGTATTATTGGAACAGATGGTTCCTGACACACTGAAGCCTTCAGAGACAGGCAATTCCAGCAGAGACAAGGTTGAACTCTGGATACTCCAAACGTATGTGTTCTAGGCTTTACAATATGCATTTACTTTGGTTTATTATCACATCTATCTTTAACATGCTTGCCTACCCTTGACCACACATTTACAATGCTTCTGTGCTTTTACTGTGGTGTGCAACAAGGATTGAAATGTACAGTCACAAAGGTGCTAACTTTTGCAGAGTCACTTATAGTTTATAATCTCATGTCTGTTGCTGTGACTCAGACACAAATAGGAGGAGGGTGGGTGGGGCCCCCTTGCCTTCTCACACTGTGGCCCACATCTGTCTCTCCCTCCCTGGTCCCTGACTGCATTGCCCACAACTTGTCCTAATAAGTCTGTGGGCAACGGCACAGCGGGGAAGGAGAGAGAGACTTCAAGTACACACTCCCCGTCTCACTGACAGGAGTCACCTTTCACAGCAAGCTTACAGTGCAAATGGGAGATGCAGCTTTCACACAGCACAAAGCGCATGTCATCAATTTCATTTGCATAACAAAAGTGGGAGCTACATATAGATTTCAATTGTCGTCCCCCCCCCCCCCCCCCCCAAAAAAAAAAAATTACAACCAAAGGCAATCAAAATCGCCATGATGGGGAATCTCTGGTTTCCTTGTGCATATGCCTAATTGAAATATTATAATTTTGATTATTTCTCAAATAGACGAGGGAAGAGTCCTTTTTTGCCCATCCCTTACTGTATCAGCACCTTGGCTTCTGCGGCACAGGGGCCTCTCGCTGTAGATTAAAGCCCTCTTGATAAATATCTTTAATTCCCTAGCACAGGGACATTCCTCTCTCTGGAGTGGAGTCTGCTTGTCTCCCTGCCTGCTAAAAGGACGCAGCCTCTGAACAAATGGCTTCCAATAAACGAAATAATAAGCAATTCAATTATCTTCAAGCAAATAAGAAATGTCTGCGTGCGTAACAAATGGCTGCTTCATAGAGCCGCGTTTAGCCCTAAGTGGACAGAGCTGTGACAGGGCAGGCAATCGGATTAGGGCTGCCGCCGGTACAGTTCACCTTGAGAAGGGCTGTGGAGACTGTATTAAAATGCCATTTGTCAGCTGTGACCAGCAGAATGCCGGCTCTGGCAGCTCTTAAACTGAAGTGCACTCTGCCCAAGTGCACTGAATCAGCAACGATCAGCAGGGTGAGGAGGCACAGAGCAGGCACGGGGTGGGGAAAGACAGAGGTTCATATAAGCTCAGGACCCTCTGGTGTGCATTGTACAGCACAGTGAATTGTGTTCCGAGAAGGATATATAGCTTCATATTCACATGCCCTTTTATGACACATGCAGCTAGAGTGTTCTGATGATCAATATTAAAATGTATTCCATTTTCTCCCTGTTGTCTGGGAATTTATCTGTGCTTCCTGATTCCAGAGAAATCATGTGTGACTGTGAGATTTAACCTCTGTTGACATCCTGGTGGAGCCAACGGTTCAAAGGTCACGCCATCTGACGATTTCTCTAGGAATCAAGAAGAAAAGACACAAAGTCAAGTCCAAGGCTTTCTCCCAGCAAGCTCACAAACAGCACGGGGCGGCTCAGAATGGCAGCTTCCTACAAGGTACAGACAATACAGAACCACTAGGAGGCGTGTCTTACTCTCCACGGTGAGCGTGATTGGCTGGCTTGTCTTGTTCTCTCCGTTCTTGTCGTTGACCGCTTGCACGTAGTAGCGGCCGGTGTCCGGAGCCACTGTGGACAGGATGACCAGCGTGTTGTCCAGTGTGATCGCTCTGAGGAGAGAAGAGGGGCGTCAGTAAGAATTAGGTTTTACAGCAGGTACCCTGGACCTATGTGTTACCTTGATCACAGTTAGTGTGTCATAAATCAAACGCAATCTTGGGGTTAGTCTAAAAACCCTTTTTGACAAAGGACAATTGTCACAAAGGTTATCTCCCCCAGGATAAAAAGTCTTTCAGACAACTGACTTTTTAAGTTAAGTATGATTCTTACTACGTTTCAGTGTTTGTGTACCATGCTGCCTAGAAGGAAAGGTTTGCGCGAGGGCAGTTCAAAGCTCAAGCACAGGCCAGCAGCCACGGAAAGAGCCCTGCTTCTCCTCTCGAGAGCAGTGGAGCTCCAAATAGGATGTCAGCAGTGAGAGATTGGCTGTGTTTCCAATCAATGTATTATTATTACCGTGTGTTTAACAATCTGGATTTCGATCACGAATGGATGCCCAGGTCTTTCCCACTAACTGCCCGAGAGATGCCGCCCCACGGAAATGAGATGCAAATCTTCAGCGTCCAGGCTGCTGAAGAATACCAATTAAACACGCAGGGGCTGGCTTAGGAGGGTGCAGAGCATGTGAGGCTGGCACAGATACAGCTTAAAATACGGACTCTGTGCAATATAACATGTTTTGGCTTTCAACTGTCCTTCATGATAAAATCATTGCAAAAGATGTATCTAGATTCTAGATTATTCCAGTTGTCCATGGTAATGATTTCATGATGATTTCACTGCATCAGCCTTTAATTGCTTGATGGTTCATTGCTCCATAATAACCCTCAATAGCCTTGTGATGCTGCTAACTGTTCATTTGATCTTTCATGCGTCAATGAATAAACACTTTCTGTCTTTCATGGTCTCCATACTGAGCAAAATGATTTGATAATATGTCCTGTTGGCCCACTTTTCAGTATTGAATGCCAGGTTTATTTACTTATTTATTTTTTGGCCCATTTTCATGAAGTGTAAGCAAGCTTTTGGGAATACATATGCAACTTCATCACCTGGGGAGAAGAAACAGAACTGTCTACATATGTTTGCTTTAGAATTTGTACATATGTTTTCATTAGTGTCTCCCGAGACATAGTTTCCTGACTATTACAGTGGCTATAGAGGGTTCAAATGGAGGGTTGGAATAATAATTGATTATTGCGATAGTAGTGATAATTGGTCTTGATTTCTTATTGCACTAAAATAGGATTAGCAAGAATCTCATCAAGAATAAAACAGCACCATTGCTAAGACATGTTATTCCTCACTCTTTCTGTAGATCTGATTTGTCCATAAAGAAATGCTAGGAAGAGGGTTGATAGTGCCATGTAAATAAATTGGGAATCAAAAAATAAATACTTCAGTTAACCCTCTAGGCAGAAAATAGAACAGTGGTGAGGCTTTATTTTAAAAAGCCGACAAGCAAAATGCGGACCGATAAAACGATCTAGAGAGAAAGAACTAACCAAGAAGAAATGTGCAATTAATGTGAAACATGATTTTCTGCTAATGGTAATTGGTTAGCCTACAATCCATAATGGAGAATGTCATTATCATCTGAGCCAGACCAGGTGTATACAGAGTTTCAGAGGTCAGTGGAAACTGAACTTGGTCTCTGTCTCTCCCCAGTCACCACACACACTGGGAGCCTGACTATCACTGCTTCAAGACTGATCTTCTCAAAACTCAAAAGTGAACAACGGACTCAAGGCTGGTCAGTGCTTATTGGATTGTCAGCTGATCAGAACTCAATAGCTAAGCAACAAGATCAGGAGGGTTGAGCAATACTTTGATATTGTGAACCCAGACTGTTTTCGGAAAGTTTATAGTAGCTTTTTTAATCAGGTTAAAGAATGTAGTTAGCGGACTTCATTACTGTCATCGGGTCAGACCATAGTAAGCTAAACTTGTCGTGGTTGAAAGCTCGAGTTTGTTCTGGCTGTATCTACCGGTCATCTAGTCGTCTATGCAGTAATCTAGTTCCCTATACAGTCATGCAGTACTGCATCTTGAAGCCTCTGCTCTCTTAGCTTCATTCATCCATGTATTGCACTCTCTCAAGCACAGTAAACTCCATTATTGAAAGAGAAACTGGGTACTTTTTGCTAAGTAGCTGGAACAATCCCTTTTGAGCAAAGCCTTCACAGGGTGAATTGGCTTAGGAACAGTAGGAACCAAGGTCATGTAACACACTGTTACTTTGTACCTGGGAGGATAGCTTCTAATGCACGAATATTAAACTTATGGTAGCAGTAACTGGTGATCCACGACCATGTGAAGTTTAGAACGTTACATCTCTTCGCATTGTGGGTACGGTACGTATTTGGTAGTGGTGCTGCTGGAGTTTCTGTGTTTGAGGGGAGAGTGTAGTGCATTCCCTGTCAGGTCACCTTGCTTGCACAACACTTGTTTAACTATGCACTGTTGATGTTAAAAGACCTATCCTGTGCAAATACAGTAGCTTTAAATCCCTCTCCCCCCAAACGGCAGAGAAGAATCTGTCAACAGACATGCTTGCTTACTACTCAAAGTAAGGCTGCCCCGTGAAAATATCACAACAATCAATAATCCCTCCCCGAGGAGAATGAAAGCCTCTACACACAGCCCCCCGGAAGCAAAGCGCTAAAAGAGAGAGACGGTCTGAATGAGGGATAAATAGATCAGCTCACTGAGGCAACGATTTCTGCTGCCCCTGCATATCCCTGAAAAAGCGCTGAGGTTCATAATATAGACCCCCTCGTGTACACACACACGCATGCACGCACGCATGCACACTCACACACAATCCAACACATTAAAAAAATAGAAGTTAACTAAAGACTGGAGTAATTGCTTTGAAAACACGGCTCCACTTCAAGTAAAATGCCTAATAACTTTGCACGGATGACTTGGCTACTTATTTGAGTATTGTTCAGGTATATTCCAGAGGTTCACTGTGAGTATATCAGTGAAAGGATACGTATGCAGCTCAATTTAACTGAGAGGTCAGTCTCTGGAGGTCAATGTCAGGGCAGAATGGTTGAGACAGACCGAGACAGACAGAGCGTTTCACCTCGCTGCCCAGCTCCGGCTCGCTCACTACCTCCTTCACCAATTAATATTAATGCACTCTAATGGCTGTGATCAGAGCAGTAAAAGTGAGTGGGGAGAAACCATTTAATATGCCCTTTGTGGAACATTAGAGATAGCAAGAGCAGCAGAGGCACAGCGATCAATTAACAGCCTGGGATTCCCTGCCCCTGAGGGACCCTGAGCTCCTGCTTCACTCTCCTAGTCTGGACACACTTCACAATGCAGGTGCCCTGATTGAGATTAACTATGTTCAATGTACACTGCTAATGCTGCTAGCCTCCCAGACACAGAACAGCATGCTAAGCACCAGTAGTGATTACTGTACACCTCTGTTCTCTTTGTGTGCCAGACATTTTAGCCAGTTCAGAGATGATCATTTTACTGCTAATTTAATGTAAGGCCGGTTGCCCAGCATGCCTCATTTTACACCATGCAATCAATCTACTGTCCGTCCTTCAATGTTAAAATGTACGCAGTATAAATTCCTGATAAAGAGACAACAGAGACAGTATAAGGTTGTTGATGAAGGACTTTTTGTTGCAATGTTCGTCTACTAGACAGATATTAGGATTAAGGTTTTAAATTGTGGATGGTTTATTACAAGTAGATATATACAAATATACAGACAGTATATAAAGATATTAACTTGATAATGCCATGAATTTTAATGTGTTCAAGTAAAGCATTGGCCAGCATGAATTCAACTGGATGTAATGTCTACCTTTTTTTTTAAATTAATTTATGCCAAAATTTTTTTTTAAGATAATATATATTTATATATTCTATATATATATATAATATATATTCTAAATATAAATCTATATATATATATATATATATATATATATATATATATATACTGAGCATCAAAAGAAACATATCACTTATATTTCGATAAAATTCACTAGATGTGATCAAATTCTGTTTTAGAGCAGGTGCTGTGACTTTATTGTGCAGATTAACAACTGACATCACGAAGATGCTGCAAAATGATCTGTCGATCTTGGGCAGGTGTTGTGACTCTTGGTCTCCCAGTTCGTGGCCTGTCATTGACAGAGTGTGTCTGGTTATACCGTCTCGCCAGCTTTGAAATTGCTGGCTGTAAGCACCCAAGACGGCAAGCCACAGTACGCTGCCTCCAACATGCCAGTTGCACGAAGGCGCTACTCTCTTGACAGACGTGACATATTGTTTTTTCTTTCTGTGATTTTCTTTATTGCTTTTATTCAAGCTTGCAATTCAACAGTTGAAATCACTCCATATCCAGTGTCCAATCAACTGTTTCACTAATTAGGTGATTAAGTGCATGTGCTTCAGTCATAGTCACTCAAGCGTGTCATGGTCAAGGATGAACGAGTGATTAAAAAGAAACCAAAAATATTTTCTCAATTTCCATCATTTATATACCTTATTTTTTTTTCAAAAATAAATGTGTTATATATAATAGTAATGAGTTCCTTTTGACGGTCGGTATAAAATGTACTTATTGCCTTTGAAATGAATAAACACGCACGCACGCACGCACGCACACACACACACACACACACACACACACACACACACACACACATACATACAGATAAATACACACACAGCCCTCCTCTGATCCTGTATGTGGACTGCACTTACATGCGGCTGCTGGGCGGTATCTTGCGTCCGTCCCGGAACCAGGTGACCTGCGGTTGGGGGAAGCTGTGTATCCTCGGGGCGGGGATGACTGCACCCTCCCCCTGGGATACGCTCTGCGATCGCTCCCCGTCCTCAAAGTTGCCCATGTCTGAAACATTTAAAACGAGAGCAGCGGAAACGGTCAAACACTCATTTATCACATCACTTCACATTCATACCAGATCTTTAGAGACGTTTCACCAGGAATAAAAAATGAAACTGCCTCCCAGTTTTCAGTACAGTGAAACTTTCTAAATGAGAAAGGGGAAAGGAAAAAAAGTCTCTTTCTAATTGACTGCTTTTAACTGCAGTAATTAAAACACAGACAGAATCATTAATATCTCTCCCTGTTATTGCTAGTCATTAAAGGTTCAGCCTTATTAATTTCTCATTACCTACTTAATTAAGCACTTTCAATCTGATGGCTGCGCACATCCCCCCTCCCCCGCCCAAATTCAATACCTAGTATAACAGGGACAAGAGAACAAGCCTGCCACACACACATTCCCCAGGCAAAGAAAATGTCTTCTCTCAACAGTAAGGCATCACAATCGATTGCAGTGTCTGGCATCACTGAACCTGCTTTTACTTAGAACTCAGAATTTAGAATTAGAACTTAGAATCACATTTCAGCTTTCTCAAGTTGACACGTGGAGAGTACTGAAGGCCCATTATGAGTACCCTATATATACACATCTATGATTTGTTATAGACAGTGGTACTCACAAGCCACCTGCACTTCCGTCCTCCTCTGCATGAGGGCGCCCACACGGTTTCGTACGATGCATCGGTAGAAGCCGGCGTGTGAGCGGTCTAGGGACGGGATCATATACCTGAGAGAGGAGACAGAGAAGGGAGATGGGAGAGGGGTAGGAGGGGAGAGAGACAGTGTGAATATCAGTATATCAACATAACGCTAAGACAACCTTGGGTCTATTGAGCTGATCTTAACAGCAGCAGCCCTTAATACCATTCAAATCAATACAAAACCCACTCACTTGCACTGTTTGAGTGACTTGTTCTCAATGACTTAGTGGTGGCAGTATTGAGATCTGATACTATAGTTCAAGCACATTTGTATTTGTCTTACTTTAGCTGTTTTCCCAAGCCTTTCCCTTGGTTATTCTGTGCATTTACCATATTGGACCGTGGTTTTCATATGTGTTTATATGCTGGATGTTACAGTGCCTTACCTCTTTGGGTTTTGTGATGCTTACCTGTGCTTTATTACACTTTACTATGCTTTTACTATGGGGAACTTTTATAAGGGATCTTATAGAGATGTAAATACAGGTTATATGTTATATTTGTTATCCATTAGTATACAACGACTTCAGATATTCAACCATATCTCAATCCTGTTCCTTAAAATGTGTTCCCAGCATTGTCCCCAGTGGTGTGTTGTTATAAATGCTGTCCTTTAGTACACTTTGTGGATATTAACAAGACTGTGCCACTTGAAAAGGAATGGGCTCCAATCTCCCAACTGAAATTCTTTCAAGCTGCTTCGCCCCTGTACTACCACTCCATTATTTGCACTTTAGGTCTTTATAAAACTTGAATGTTTTCCTGTTAAACATTGTCTGCCAGAAAAAAAATAATTCTACAGCTCTCCTAAAAATCGTTCTTGTTGTTTCTCAAATACCCCCCTCCCACTCTACGCTACGACCTTGAAATTCCTGTAGTGAATACAGCAGCAGCAGCAACTCCAACACTCACAACAAAGACTGCAGTTCCACTTTTCTCCCCTAGGTGGCAGTCTAAGACACTCTATCACTGTACAGCCACCCTAGGTGATTATTATTTTTAGGGACTGGGTCAAAACTTCTGTGCCTGAAGAAAAAGGTTACCACCAGTTCCGAAGATTAAACCATTTCTTGCAGGAAAAAAAGCCCTATCTATTTGTCGTCTTTATTAAAGTCGATGGAGAACATCAACTCAATTCTTTTCAACCTAGCTAAAAGAAATAGCCTGCTCTCGCTAAAATCCCTTGCCCTTGGCTACTTTATTGATTGTATAATGATACGGTTCAGTAATTAGTTTGGATGATTCCATAATACATAATGAGTGAACCAAACTACTGATTATATATTTATGTATGTTATAGTATAGTCTACACTCAGACTTTAATATATTTTTCGTCGATTTCTTTTCATTTGTATTCATATTATTTAATTCTAATTATTTGCTTTATAATGCATTTATACATTTGACTATTTTAAATGCTTACATATTTAACTTAATGTTAAATTATACATGGGACTGATATATAATCTGTACGGGCTGTGAAGTGCCTGGCTCAAATACATATTGTAAGCCTACAGTATCATGTTCATTTATCTTAATCTTTTCACGTTAATATTTCATTTTAAAATTTGAAACAACGTCACAGTAAGTGGCAATAACACAAAGGTGAATTAGATCGCTTTGCAGCAGTGTGTCAATACTTTTAGGCACCACATTGTGTATATTGTGCATCTGTATATATATGTAGCTTTCAGCTAACCAGGTGTCAGCGTCAATCAATCAAGCTGTCAATCAAGCAGCACCTTACAGGCGCATCACTGCTCACCAGGCTAAGGCAATTATAAAAAGTGCAATGAGAACAAAAGGGACAGGGGATTTGAAATAGCTCTCAGAACACTGACAATGTTCATTTGCTTATCTCTGAAGCTGATCATCGGCGTTCTATATGGTCTTTGTTTCCAAACCAATGGAGGAGAGCTGCTGGGTGCTGCAGGAACACTTCATTATTGCTTTCAAGTGCTTATGAGTCACATGAAGAGAAGGGGCCGTGCTATAGCAACAAAGAATTCTCACACAGTAAGGATCTGACAAAAAAAATAAAATAATAAATTAATAAATAAATAATAAATAAATAAAAAACATGAAAACTGATAGAGGTGTGATGAAAACACTGATGTGTAAAGTAATGTTTTTACTTGACATTTCCCCTGCACTTTTCCATTAGGTTTGCAATCTTCCCGAGTTCTGTTGCACAAATTGCGTTTTAGCTGTTTCGCCCCCTACAGCTGACTGCGCAGCAGCGCAGCAGAGCTGTGGAACGCTAACCAGCCCACTGTCTTTTGTTTCCTCATTCCAGAAAGACAGCTGGGTTAATGACTATTCAACACTGTCAAGCCTGTCCTGGACTGGAAGGAGTGCCCTTTCTCTTAGGGGGTGGTCACTAATGACAGGAGCTCATCATATGACTGGAGTGTATATCAGGTGCATAGTTGTTTAAAAAGTTATATTGAAACTTTTTTCCTCTCTTCTCCTCCCTCTTGTCTTGGACGACAAGGTCACCGATAAGAGAATTCACTTAGGCCTGCAGCGCTCCGGTCTCAGGTTCGATCCCAGTTGTTTTAAATAGCTATTGACCTCTAACTGAGAGATCAATAGGGACATAGGGAGAAAGATACAGGAGGGAGGGAGAAGGGACGCTGGTCTCAGGTTCCGTCCAGCTCTTAATGTTAGTCTACTGTGACCTTTGGAATGAAAGAATCGAATCAGCTACATTCCACAGCAGCACTGAATTGACCTGAAAGGCAGTTTAGAAGGTAAATGAATGAAACTATTGCAGACATTAGAATGGCACTTGATGAAGGAGTTTATTCTTTCACCCTGTAGACTGAAACTAAAGTGGATCTGGACAGATAGTGGAAGACACAGAGGTGAGAGAAGAGCGAAGTGAACGGAAGGAGAAATGCGTGTGGCGGGGTGGGGGGAGGGAGGGGGCTGGGGGCTGAAGGGGATCAGAGTCTGGGTCGATGGGCGGTCTGGAATTGTGCAGTCTTGTTCCGAGTGGAATTCCCATGATACCGCCATTAACAACCCAATAATGAAGTATCAAATAATATTAGCAGAGGGTTAGCAGGCTACACAGGCAGTCAAGTGTGGTAAATTACTTCTTGTGTGAAGTCTATTAGTGTTAATGGCATAATTAACAGCACCCGAATGTGTGGGCTCTGTGATTTTGCCAGCATGGCTCCAAATTTGCACACCCATACATAGTGACATACGTGTATACATCCATGGTTACACATTACAAAATGAATGGTATTCTCATATGGGGAGATCCACTGTACGTGGACACTACCTTATTTGAACAAATGCCTATGCCACTTTTGATCAATTTCAAGAGGAAGACTCCCAAGATATCGGCGTCAAGCAAAATCACAACTTGATCACCGACTCTCTAGATGCATCCAAAAATGTATGGCATAACTACAAGAAAGGGGGAAGACGATTTCTCCGCTGCCAGCGATATGCATTTCACATTGATTGGGATATAAATGCTGGCTGGAATGTTGCCTGCCTGTCTGCCTGCATGTCTGCCTGCCTGCCTGCCTGCCTGTCTGCCTGTGTCTGCTTGTCTGTCTGTCTGTCTGTCTGCCTGTGTCTGCCTGCCTGCCTGTTTGTCTGTCTGTCTGTCTATCGGCCTGCCTGCCTGCCTGCCTGCTTGAATGTCTTTCTGTCCCTCTCTCTGCCTGCCTGTCTGTCTGTCTGTCTGCCTGCCTGCCTGTCTGTCTGTCTGTCTGCCTGCCTGCCTGTCTGCCTGCTTGAATGTCTTTCTGTCCCTCTCTCTGCCTGCCTGCCTGCCTGCCTGCCTGCCTGCCTGCCTGCCTGTCTGTCTGTCAGTCTGCCAGGCCTGGTTCTCAGTGCTGCCAAGGCAAAGCAGGTCCCTGCTGTTGCTATGGAGATGAAAGACCTGTGAGGTGGCCTCAGCCTGGCACCCACAGCTGCTGTCAGCTGCTGCCCTGCATCAGGAACGTTCCTCTGAGTGACTTGATGGGAAGGAATGGTGTTTGCCTGAATGACTTGATGGGAAGGAATGGTGTTTGCCTGAATGACTTGATGGGAAGGAATGGTGTTTACCTGAATGACTTGATGGGAAGGAATGGTGTTTACCTGAATGACTTGATGGGAAGGAATGGTGTTTACCTGAATGACTTGATGGGAAGGAATGGTGTTTACCTGAATGACTTGATGGGAAGGAATGGTGTTTACCTGAATGACTTGATGGGAAGGAATGGTGTTTACCTGAATGACTTGATGGGTATGATGCTCTTGGGACTTTCAGATTCAGGGGAAGGGAGGGGGGGAGGTCAGAATGGTCACTACTGGCTTGCTGGTTTTCAGATGGTTGTGCAGGTTTAGAAGGTCCACTAGCAATCTATTTACTGTAACGTTCTGAGTCAACTGTTGTCTAGACACTATTCTATGCTGTAAACCTGGGTTTTTCTATGTTCCATTTCCCAGCTCTCAGCTAGTCACCACCCACCTATTTCTTTCCTTCTTTTAGAAAACATGGTGCATATTTTGACATACACAGACACACAGACAGCACTGATTAGAAGGGCAGCCTCTACAGGGCTGCAAATGGATTTTCAGTAAAAGCACAAGTCTGTAGACAGGCCTCAGTCTCACTGGGGAGCAGTGGGCTAATTGATTTGTTGGACCCACAGGTTGCAAAACCCTGCTGAGTTTTAGGGAGGGAGAGGAAGAAAACAAAAAGTGAATCACTCAGATTGCCAGTAGTTAAAAACAGCGAGCCACGTGTATGTGTCAGGGATGCAGCTCAAACACATATGGCTGCTTGAAACTGTGGCAGAACAGCATCCTAGGGCTTTTTCGACAAGGCAGGCAAGCATGCAAATCTCTGTGGCAAGTATAAGTGAAAGCTCTTCGACTGGATCGAGAAACAGCACAGTGTATCCAAGTATGCTGTCAGTATACTGCAAATAGAGCACACTGTTTGAATTATTCTAAAGGATACTTTCCATCCCTTCTTCGCCTTTTCTTATGAACATACTGTTTCCCACCACTCTGCTCGGTAAAGGACACACAGCTTGCCCACCTCCCAGTCCCTTAGCTCTAACCACTGAGCCACACTGCTTCCCTCCCAGTCCCTTAGCTCTAACCACTAGGCCACACTGCCTCCCTCCCAGTCCTAATCCCTAGCACGACTAATGGATAAGATAACATTAAAACGCTTAAATTACATAAATAAATAAATAAATTATAAGAATTGATAGCAAATCTAGTTAACAAGTGACACCACTGTCATCATTCTGTGGACAACGAAGATTAGTGGTTTGAACTTGTGTTAATTTGTACAGAGCCAGCATGAAATTATATCTGCTAATAAAAAAAGTACTTAATACCGAGACCACTTTCAAAGTCTGTTATTTGTTTAAGTCAGATCTCAGGTCTGCCTGATAAGAGGCATTAGAGCGCTTCTTATAATTATGTATTAAGAGAAATTACCTCAGTGAAAATGACCTGGCGTACATTAGCTTCCTGAACGGCACTCTTGAAAACAACAGTGGAGCAGCATTACAGATAGACAGCCCTCTTATATAACTACCGCGCTACAATGGTCCAAGGCACTAGCAAAGAAACAGCAGGCTAATTCATTAGGTTTTCCTGTATTTTACCTCTGGAGAACTGGGTTCGAATCTGGAGCTAGCGAAACGAGCTTGGTGGTCTCAGTGTAGTCTCCAGGCAATGTCAGGTGGTCTGCAGCCAGAGCTGCTGAGCCTTTGGAGGGTATTTCTCTATTAAACTGAAAGAATGGCGTAGTTCTTCGCGAACAGACCATATTGTCAGCTCAGCTGTCTCAATGAATAGCACAAGGCGAACTGCATTCTGAACACTTCTGCATATGAATCTAATGTGTGTCAATGTAACGTCAGCTTATACACACTCGCCACCTGCCTCATCATTATGAGAGTGGCTCCCTTCTGCAATCAATAGAGGCAGGCAGGGAGGTTGTATAAACGTATTAAAAGTTGCAATTTCATTGCTTGCAAATTAACGTTAATAATTGTTGATACCGAAGGTTAGGAACTGCGTCAGTAATGGGGTGAGAAGTTAAATTTCTGAGTCTGTACAGGGCATGATAAAAACCTACCATAACACTGTCAATAGGGTGTAGAGCTACCACGGGCAACCAGGACAGCACTGATTCCACGTGAAAACGTTTAAATTGATATGGAGCAATGCATCACCATTCCTCTAAAGGGAAGTCTCGAATAAGGAAGCACCTGCCAAATGTCTACTAAGATCTAAGGTTTACAGCTGAGACTGAGAGATGCTGCTTTTCTATATGTAACGGGAGGTGTTGTGTGATACAGTGCCGTTACGGACTCTGTCCCCTGTCGGTGAGATGAGAAGAGATGAGGTTAAAAGCTCTAAAACCATGAATGCATTGTGGTTTAGATGTTTGCTCACAGAGCACGGGTTCACCAGTTCCCGCCCAGCCTTGTTAGATATATTAAAAAATATATACGTTATCCAGTCATATATGCAGGACAGCCCAGCTGCACTACAGATTGCAGACCGCTTATTGTTCAATCCCTACAGGTTCCAATGGAGACAAGGCTTTTAATTGAGACCCCAGTGTTGGGACACTACAGTGCAACACTACAGCCTTTTAATCAAGAACAGTGAATGGAACCGTCAGGCACAGCTCTCCAGTGCAGATCCTTCAGTTGACATATTTTAATACCAATGCAAGATAAAGCCATTTTATGCAACGTTTGAAGGGAGATTAAATCTTCCCCCTTTGAGTTAAACAGCCTTATATGAGCTCTCAAGTCTAGCAACTGATCTCGGATAACACGCGTCAGTAACATTTAGTCAGGAGCAAATACTACAAACATCTAATAAAAAACAAACATTAGCCTTACTTCAAACATCCAACAGCACATACCGGCTGATGGTGGAATGGAAAGCAGATTTCTGGCAGAGTCAGAGCAGAGAGATTGAGGAAGTGGTTTTCCTGCTTATATAAATATATACTGCTGTGTTTAGAATGTAAGGTGATGCAATAGTACTGTATGAGTGAAAGAGTTCTAGCTTTGCCAGCGGGACCCCTCCACGTACCTGTACTCCAGGGAGAAGCGGGTGAGCTCTGTATTGTTGTGGATCCACTTGAACTCCAGCGGCCAGCTGCCCTCCGCCATGCAGGTGAGGACCAGCCTGTTTCTCTCCAGGTGCATCTGAGAGCGCACAGGCTCCGTCTTGAAATAGGGAGGCACGTCATCTGGGAGAGAGAAGAGAGAGGCGCGGGTTAGAGAAAACAACAGCGGCAATGGGGACTTAATAATATCCCTGATTCTTGGTGGGGGGTGGGGGAGCTTTAAGAAAAGTGGATCACGCTATTGAACTTTTCAGCAACACTCTATAAATCTTGTTGTATGTTATCTAATCTACATATTTGTACACACATACAATAAGCCAATGTATCATGCTGATACACTACTACTTCTGTATGTATCTGCATTGCAGGTAGCAGAAGTCTGCATAGCTTTGCAAAACGGGACACCCAGAATTGTGTCATCATATTTATACAATTACTAAATACAGGAGAAGAAAAGTAGTCAAATGAATTCCAGCTTCTTAAAACAATAGATCACTCACAATTTGCACCATTTTAATGCCAGGCAATTTCCACCTCAAAAACAGCTGCACTAAAAAAGGGCAATGAGATCAGAAATTGGAACCCCAGTCTGCCACGGCACACAGTATCATGCGCTGGTTGGGTTCCCAGAAGTGCCTTCCACTTTCATGCAATTGTCTCTAATTACATCTCAACACTGCTGTAAAAATGGCTAGAAGCAATAGGCCCCGCAGTACTGTATCTTTCCATTTACCGGTACGTGCCAAAAAATGTAAGCTGCAATTACCAGCTGAAGAAGCATTTTCTGTTACTAATTCACATGTTCAATTCCATGGAAAATACCTCCTGTTCTGCAGTCAATTCTTAAACACATAATATGCAGTCAGTTCCATATTTTCATTAAATCATGCCTTCATCAGCCAGGTATAAATATTAACCTTTTGGTTTGCTTAAATTATTAAACTCTGTCTCGTTTTAAAGGTTCTTCCCTCCGGCACTGTCATCAGAAACTGTACTGAGAGTTAAACACTCCACTGTCAGCTCTCCAACAGGGTCATTAACCTGTACCTGCAATAAGCTCCAGTATAATCACTCCATCCTCAGCTCTCCAGCTCTGTAACTCCAGTCTTGTCGTTAGCCAGCACCTCAATAATGAGCACTAAAACACTCTTTCACCTCCCACTTGTGAACTAAGCCACGTATGAACCCACAGAAGCGAAAGGTTAGTGACTGTATTAACCCACTCAGTCTCCCAGCAACCCCAGCATGGTGCTCAGTCACCCCCCCGGAGACCAACTGAATTCTCTACGCCTAAACACTCTGCCACTGGGCAAGGCTGAGCACAGGAGCCTCGGAGCAATGTGCTTGAAGGAATCCCATTTACATTTCATGCGGGAGTCTTGGTGCCCCGAGGGCAACACACACACACATAATCCAGGGAAACGTTCTCTAAATGGTTAGCCTTGCAGAGTGAGTTCAGGGATACTGCCCCAATACTTTCTGGAGGGTGTTGGATACATTTAATAATTATTCATTAAGGATGTCGTATGAAATTGTCAGTTTTTAGTTTTAGCAGTTACTGTTCTTCTTCATTAAGTATTTCTAGTGATTGATGAGTATCATGTTTGCTGTTTTTGAATTCTCTATATTACAACCTTTTTATATAACACCTGTATTTTCAGATATCATTGTGAAAAGAGAAACAGCATTTTAAGTGCAGCAATTGTTTCTTGCTGCATTGTAGGATCCTATCCACAGAGCTCTGTGAATGTCTTTTTAAAGTCTGCTCTGATGGATTTAATAAAGTTATAACTGGTCTAAACTACTTTGAAAACCAAAAACAGTTTTTCGCAAAAACAGATAAACTTAATAACTTACAATAATAACCCATGATGTCATGCACATTTCAACATACAGTACATTACAATAGTGACTGATGCATTGCATGGTATACCCCCTATAAAGGTTTACTACAGTAACAGCACAGTAAAGTATAATAAAGCACAGGTAGGGCTTTCGTTTCTTTTCTTCTTTTTGATCACGTGATTTCCCTCTTTCTGAGCCGAATCCTGTAACTTGATTGAGATGATGATTCTGTCTCATTGATAATGTAAAAAAAAAAAAAAGCAGCTCCTTATTAATTCAAAGTGAACGCCAAACAGCGAGTGAAATTAAATTGATTTCATTAAATCGTAATTAAGATGAAGCTATTATTTGCAAAACAGGTTCTAACAAGTTTGCAACGAGTCATTAAGATTTTAAATCTGGAAAAAACAATTAAATTGAACTCTCTTTTTTATGTTTGGTTTGAAAAAAAATAAGTTTTTTTTTGTTTTAAGTTTTATTTATTTAAGAGTTTAATTAAGTTTAATTTAGAGTCGGTTCAATATAACTTTAAAGGGACATCACATGACCAAAAAGAAAATACGAAAACAAAGAAAAAGCATAGTAAAGCCGGAGAGTTTTTGGTAAATCATATTAAAATCAAACCATGATAAACTATGTTAAATGCATAGAATTACTGGGCACATTTACCATGGACAACTGTCACTCTCTCTCTGTGGGAAATGTGAAGAGGGTGGCAAATGTAACAGGCCCAGGCAGACAGGCACATCTAGAAGTAAAATAAATATTACGAGTTAAAGCGATCAAGACCAAACAAAAACAACGGGAGAGAAATCCAGGACAGCAAACAAACACAGAGAGGGAGAAAGAGGGACGAGTGCGGGGGTCCTGTGGCTAATGAGTTAGAAAGAAAGAGCTGTCAGGGTAGCTGGAATCAAGAGTGATTGCCCCAATCTCCATGGAATGCTATCGGTTTATTGTCGCTGTTGAAGGAGTGGGGGCTCTGTGCAGCCCAGTACACACACAGCCATCCTCCTCAAACAAATGGCTTGTCCTACCCCCTGGACTGCTCCTAGATAAATATTTTTATTGAAAGCTTTCTAAATATCCACAGGCTCAATTCGCCTACAGGTCCTGTGCCAATCCCTCCTGGCATAAATACTGAACTCTGGCGCTGTCGTTGCTATGGCTATCAATGAGCTCAAGCTGCAAGGCCTATCTTTATGAAGAGCCCACTTAGAACAAACTTACTGCCGGCCTGCCCTTTAAAGTGTTGAGAGTCTTTGAAAAACAAGCCGTCCTGATTGGAGTCTTGTGTGTTTAAACTTTCCAGGGTCCGTGTGCACGCTGTGGTCCAATCACATTTCAAAGTCGCTTTGTTCTGTTTCAGTCTTTCAGTCAAAATTTTGAAATGAACAGAAAAAGGGATGAAGGGTCTATTCTGCTAATCTTAATCAGGATGGTCCAATCCCAGTCCGGGAGGCCATTCCACTCCAGGTTTAACAGGTAACATTAAATTAATTGGTTTAATTAAACAATTTAGAACAGGGCTGGAACAAAGACCAGGAATGGAAGGGCCAATTTTGGCCAGTCCTGATCTAAACTGAATATAACCATGCTTCATCATCCCCTTGGGGCTAAAATAGTCAGCTTGAGGAAGGACACCAGCAGGTCAATTCAATTTAAAGGACGGCAGCATTGACCCTTTGTTTAATTTCATCCAGCGTACTGGACAGTCCAGGAAGCCAGAAATACATTACAGCACACATTTAAAAAATGTTAAAATGAATTCACCCTTCCTGTAATTGCACTGTTTAGACACAGGGTTGCACTGTGTGCCATGCAAAAATCACATTCAAAGAAAACCAGGGCTGGAAAAAAGACTCCCATTGCATAATAGATTCTCCTTTCATGGTTTTACTGTGAGTGTAATATGACATACCTGAGTTTGTTACCTATACACTGGGGTTAATCAAGCTTGCAGTAAAACCTGGAATGGGTGAAACTGAGATGAAATAGGAGTTTTGTTTCCATCTCTGGATACCCAATTCCTACATTCAGCTGCTAAGTAGTGATAAGGTAAAGGGGAGTTTTTTTAAGCCATCATTATCAGCACATCCTATATTATGATTATTATTAGTGGTACTGAAGTAAACTTTTCCTTTTCACAAACTCCTGTGAACACCCAATGCCTCCTGTGGTATGTAAGCTGCTTTTTCAATGTGACTGACTGTTCCTCTCAATTAAGGGCAAAAACTAAAATAGAAGCGTGTGAAGTGAGCCAAGATAATTGTTCAAATTCTCACTTAATGGCATGAATAATATTTGCAGGAACATTATCTCAGACCACTAAACAAAGTATTTAGTGCTATGACAGTACTGTACCTATATATAGTAAATATCGACTGGAGAAGAGGGATATAATGGAAAATTATTGCCCCGAGGGAGACTATTGTTACCAACAGGGGGCTAGAATGCCCGAAGCTGCAGGTAACAATAGTCTTCCCAAGGGGCATTTAATTGTCTGCTATGAGCTGAGTCTGCAGTACATATTTAATACATGAATCAGTCAAGAAAATAAGAGAGGCAAAGCTGGATAGTAAATACGACTTTTAATATGTTGTTTAAATATAGCTGATACAGCATCAGTAAATAAATAAATAGCAGAAATAAATAACAGAAGATGTTTTTGAAGTTCATACCGCAGAGTTATCAAAGTGTTTTTGGAGTGCAGCTCTCCGTCTGGCTTGCTGACTGCTGCGTAATCCACTTTAAATCCTGGCTGTCATATTTGTTTACACCGTCGAGTTGAATTTCAGAAAGTCAGAAAACAGTGACAGTGATGTTTTAATCAGCATTTTAGTGTTTGTAGGATCTTTCTTTTGTAGTCTGTTTTGTAATTCATTTTTTGTTAAGTCACAGAATTGCTGTTCAGCCATTTTTTCACATTTCAGCCATTTTCTCTTGTTGTGAGGAGTGGAGATGAAGAGCATTCCTTTGAAAAGATGTGAACCAATCACATGTCAGAGGGAGACTATTGCCTGGTGGTGTAAGGATGTTAGGGCAATATTTAAATCTGTTTTTGCTCCTATGATGAGGTTTTAACCAATCACAGGCCAGAATCTCCAAGTACTGATTCATACATGTGTGTGTGTGTGAGAGAGAGAGAGAGAGAGAGAGAGAGAGAGAGAGAGAGAGAGAGAGAGAGAGAGAGAGCAAGCCCTTTGCATATAAGTACTACAGTAACTCAGAACAAAGCTAGCCACTGTGATAATGGTACTATACTCTCACCTGCTGCTTAGAAACTAAAGTAACAATGATTTTGTTCTGAAAAGATCAGAATTGAAATCTTCTCTATTTCCAAAGCAACAATGTGGCTGGCATGCTGGGGGCACAAGACTTGAGCGATCAGGGGAACTCGTTCACTGGTGAGTCTTCTCATGGGGGTGAAGCTCCGATAAGAAAGGGCAAGCTCACTTTGAAATTCCAGCCAACGTAATCTGCAACGGTTTCTTCAAAAAGAAGCGATATAACCCAGGCTTTCCAATCCTCTAATTAGCATAAGCAATATTATCATGCACTGGCTCTCCTTCTAGTTAGATCAATGGCTTATTTGCTTGGAGCAACAAAAAAAAAAAATACAAATCACTACGAGGGACTAACAAAGAAAGCACAGAACACTAGACAGCATAATTACTTATTGTGGTGATGATGCACAGGAGACTGCAAAATTAGCATGCAATAGCAACATACCCTCCCTGTCTCCCTGCCTGCTTTGAACAATCACCTACAGTGCTGGATTGACTGACAAGGGCAAGCCAATGATGTTTATATATTACCAGCTCTGGTCATTGACATTACTTGCTATCTCAGCGATTGGAATCCCCCTTTCACATCGCTGATTTCGAGGGTCCGACGATCGCTGATTGACGGTGTCATTATTTGCAGGTGTGAGGGCTCCTGAGCTGATTGGCAGCTCGTCTGTCCATGGAGATGAATGGGTCCTCAATGATGGACACAAGTCAACTTCATTAACTGATCTAGGATCAAACCCTTTGCCACTGAAGAGGACTAGAGTTTATCAGAGTTTATTTTCTTCTTTTAAGAAACAAATATAATGCTTTCTTTCTTTCTTTCAATAATAAAAGAAACTTAAATTCTTGTTCAGCGTCTGAAGATGGATGGATGTTTCTTTTTTCATGAACACACTTACTTATAAGTTTTTGGCATTTCATTTCCTTCTCTGAAGCAGTTTTGGTTTTAATGGTCTTATGTTCTGAAAACAGCTTCTCTTTTTCTTACTTTTCTGTTTTAAAAAATGCTTCATTCTTCTGCAGCAAAATGCAGTACAGTAATTGAGTCATCCTTCTTCACTCATTCATTCCTTTTTTCTAGCTTGCTTTCTTTCTTTCTTTTTTGCAGCCAAACACTACAATTGCTGCATTCACTGTGGTATGAATGAAAAGGATTTCCTAAAGAATTTCCAAACCATTTCCTAAGTGCTAACAACCCAAGTAAGGAAAATCCAACTATCTACAGCCGATAAGGTAGGAATGGAATACAATTAGCAGGGAGGCTAGAACCCTGATGCCACATTCTGTCCCTCCCTCCTCCCTCTTCTCCCAGCTGCAAATGAAGATTACCTACAGTGTGATTTTGTAATGCTCAGATCACCCCAGACCCTGTAGAAACGACACAGTGTAAATGAACGTGCCACAGCAGGGTGCTCGGTCAGAGCGAGGCAGGCAATTAGCCTGAGCACATCGGCGTTGTTTTACAGCTTAGATTACAGTATACAAACGCAGGCCTCCAGAGGTGAAAGGAAGGGCAGGCGAGTGAAAGGAAGGGTTAACTCCAATGGAGTTTTATTCCACTCCATTCTGTGATGGACTTTGTTCTGACTGTGTATTACTAGTTTTCAGGAGATCGCAGGTCTGCAAAATCATTTCCACAGAAATCCAAATCAATTTCGGAATCCAGCTTTGCTGTGAATGAGGTCTGAACGCACACTGCGATGTTGAGTGAAAAATGGTTATGGAGTGTGGATTTTCAATTGCTTCTATAATCACACTAGGGAAGAACTCCATTCAGAGGCACACTACATACATTCAAAGCCACTCTAGTAACCTAATGAATGAAGTGTACATTTATAACATACAACATGTGTACTGAAATAAAACCTCAAAACAAATACAAATTACATTCAATTACCTGAATTTGTAATGTGTTCAACAAATTAAGAAACATTACTAACAATTAATTCTACCAATGAGTAAAGTAATTAGTTTACTTACTTTTAGAAATTAAAGGCATTTCTATTCAATTACCTCCAATTACTAAGATGTATTGTTATTAGGGGGACGTTATTTCAATGTTAAAAGTACCTGACCATTATGGCTAAAATATTTATATGTTACATAACACAAGGTCAAATGAAGTAACTACAGTGTCTTGGATTGTGATTCTCACACACAGTGCCACCAAATGGCCAGATGATGTAACTGCACTTTGTTTAATTTGTTATATATGAATCTGTTCATTAATCGTATGTATTTATTTTGCACATCACTGAAAAATATGAGTCACTTTGCAAGGCCTGGTTGGTACCTGGGTATTTGAACATCCCCTATTAGCCCACTCTGCCTCCTCTGGGCGGCCCCCCTCTACCCTAGCTCTTTGAGATCTGCAGATTGTGAGGGAGACAGTTGATCAATCTTTGCCTTCTCTGACTGGCCACACTAATCTTGTTCTCAATTCTCCTCTCTACCTGAAGGTCAAAGCTTTCAAGCTCGTGGAGCAGTGAATCAGTCACCCTGTCACCACAGCCGTCTCCACGACAACCGCCGCCCTGGCACTCAATCAGCCCCTCGGCCCCATGGGACAGGAGACACTCTGCGCCAGTCCTCCAGCCTCCCACAGCACAGTCAGTTGGAGGGGTGGAGGCCCAATACATTGTAACACATACTGACTGCCATGAAAGGCTGGTGGCTGAATGACACTTATTAAAAAGTGTTACTGGTACTGCTGACGCTTTCTAATAGGCGTCATAATTTCAACGTGATTATGGATTAGGGACGGAACATTGTGTCCTTTTTTTAAAATAAACTCATTACTGAGCTTAGTAGATATTTACAGACAGAGGTGGCAAAGCAATGCCCAGGAAAGACTTTGCTTTGACATGGGCTGCTCACTGTTGTAGTAGTTAGTTTCAGGTGTTTCAACAAAAATTTGAAAAATCAACCATAACACTGTCTATAAGGTTATAGGATCATAAAAGTATTTCAAGGGTTAAACTTTGCTGTAATGATCTAGCACAATTTGTAACAGTGTAGCTTGGAAAGAAATAGGTCACTGCTCACCACAATAACATCCAGTATGTTTTGGGGGAGACTCACAGATTCCTTAACCTTAAAAGTGCCCTGAGTAAGCAAGATTTAGCCAAGCCTGGTTGCACCTGGTTCTCAAGATTGAATGTTCTGTGACACTAGTGTTGTGCGCTGGGAGACAGCCTTTGTCTAGTTTTTGAAAGTCAGAGAAAGGTAAGAGCAGGTGTAACATCTTGAACTGCAATGCTGCTTTCAGCATCAAGCAACGAGTAAGTCAGCAAAAAAGAAGCGTGCTATCTAGCAAGTAAAGTCAGGAAAGAAGAGAGTGACGGACAACAGCCTGACCTGTTAGCCCTTTGCAATACTTGAAAAGAACAGCCCAGAATTTGGTTAAATGGTGAGAAACTTAAATCATACAAAAAGGACATAAAGAGAACTCGAGCAACTGGATCGCCATCGAAGACAGAAGAGAGATCAACAAACGTTAACACAATAAATGAATGAACTGATTTGGTCAATGGTACTGGTCAATTACAGCAAGATTTCCTATATACTGAGCGAGACTGGGTTGCCTTTCCAGGAGTGCAGGCAATCTTACAGCAAGCCAGCCTCTGATATGTGGGAATGTAATAAATATATAAGCAGAGAGAGAGAGAGAGAGAGTTTTAAAGTATAACAGAGTGTGGCCATATGTCGCTGTACTGTATAAACCAGGGACCAGTGTAATAGCTGACAGAAATAATGTAACAATCACAGAGTGAAATTACTTGAAGCGATCTACTTAATTGAAATTAATGCTAAAATAAATATAGCGTGAATAAGAATAAATATAATAGGGGTTACATTTTGGTGTCGTGGATTCTAATTAAGGGATATATATATATATATATATATATATATATATATATATATATATATATATATATATATATATATATAAATTAAACAACAGATTGCTGTCGATTGATTACATTTTGTAATATCCTGTTAATTAGGATTTAATGAGTTTGTATTTAGATAATTTTACTATTTATATATATATTCCAATAGTTCTGCAATTTACATGCTATATTCATGCTATTTCATTATTGATTTAAGAACCTTGCTATACTATAGAAAGACAAATATAAATATTTTTACTCATAATTGGCATGTCACATTGAAGCTGAAGTATTACCTGAATATTATCCATCGCTAAACTTAATGTAATGATTATTTTGACTAATTAACTTTCTCACTTTTGTACCATATTATTGGTTGCTTTGTTAAAACGTATAGACTATATAATCGTGCTGTGTTGGTATTGTTTGACTGGGGTTCATCTTCTAGATCTTGAGTGTGGTTGGAAGTAGTTAATAATTAAGAGTGCTAATTAATTAAAATCATTACAGTTGATTGGGTATTGCACATTTATGTAATTGTTAATTTTTCCTACAAGGTGTAGGACTAACATTGCAGCCAGGATAGCACAGCACAGATGGGACAAAGAATGAGAATGTTTTATGTGTCCACTCCTTAAATATCTGCACATTTCTTATGATCTTTGACAGTTATTTTGCCTATGTTTGCACTTGAAGATTTTCACACTTGACCCAAGAATAGAACTAGAAACAGCAGAACCCAATATAAATGTGAAGGATTTGATGCAAAGTGCTTATCAACTGAAGGAAAAACAATATCCAGTACAATTAATATTAACATATAGTGCTACATTCTCAAAGCTATTTACTCTAAAATGAATAATCAGCACTAATCACAAAGCCCTAAATTCATATCAAAGTTTTTGAATTCCGAGTTGGGAACTGTAGTGGGTATGTTTCTACTATCGGGAAAAAAAATCGTGCAAATGACAATTAGGACCAAATGGCTTCGAGAATTTAGTCCATAACCTTTATTTGGTATCTGCTGACCCACAAGCCCGTCTTTGGATTTCAAAGTGCCAGCAGCACTGTGGCATTGCAAGGGAATGTACCACTTTTTGATTTTCACAGGGTTGGGGTGTGCAGTACATGCTTCCCTGGGAGCTTCACAACAGTATGAGAACACACCACTGCTAAAAACACGCTCTGCTAAACAAGCACGTCTTCAGCGCAGACTTAAAAGCTCAGAGCGTTTCGGCTGTCTGGAGAGAGGGAGTTTCTTTAGAATGCAGATCAGCTGTTTATGGGTTTAGCAGGAATCGTGTGAGCAATCAAGAGTAACACTTTACATTAAGTGACCCTAATTACTGTGTATCTATATAATTAGTAAATATGTGCGCTTACACATAATTGCAACGCTATCATGCATAGTTACAATGTGTAACTCTTTTTTGCACAATATAACCCTAACCACATCCCTAACCCTTACTCTAAAACGTAACCCTAACCCTTTTCTGATACAACTGTGTACTTTATATATATATATATATATATATATATATATATGTCAAAAATATTTACACATTAAGTACGTTGTAACTATGCATAATAACATTGTAATTATAATGTCTAAGTATACATGTATTTACTACGTAACCGATAAGCAAATACACAGTATTTAGAGACACTTAATGTAAAGTGTTACCCAATCAAAAATGTGTTTCTAAAGCCATAGAGTGAAGTTCAAGGTTTGTCTCGTGTATTACAGACTGTCTGTGGTATTACTGTAATACTGGTAGGAATCAAAGACTTCTGGAAGAGTGAAGGAGATACATATCCATCCTTGGTATGGGTTTGCTGATCCATGGTGTTGTTCTTGATGGCCCAGTTTATCAGCACTTGGGTTGAATGATGTAGACTTCAGATTGAATCATTTGTATTTGGCTTGAATGATGTAGACTTGCCTTGACTAATGCAGGTTTGAATTGTGTAGACCTGGCCTCCACTCACTGGGACTTGGTCTTAGTCTTGAATCACCACGGCTTGAATGATCAGAAGTTGGGCTTGTCTCTTATGGACAGTTGTAGAAACAATCAAAGGCATCAAAGAGCCAACAAATGAAGAAATGAATTTGAGTGAAGAGTGAGCAGGGAGCCATTAGCCTCCGGACTGAATTATCAGCACCTGGAGGATTGTTCTGGGAGCAGTGCTGGAGTTAATTAGGAACACACACGCGCCCTTGTTTTTATTTACTAACGATTGTAACACTCCATAAAAATCATAAAACAGGGTTGACTCTATTTCCATTCTTTGACATGGGGCCAATACAACCTCTCATTTTTAGGTGGTTGGAAAAAATATATCGATAGATAGATGGATAGACAGCTAGATGGATAGTGGCAGAAAGATTGGCATCCCTTGCTTGGTCATAAAACAAGCATTCACATCTGTTTGTCAATATATTGAAGACCTGCAGTTAAACGTTAAAGACAGCAGTATATGAGTAGTGTATTGGGACTGCTGTTAAACTGATGGATAAGGACTGCCATTTAGCTACTCGCTGAATAACTACATAGCACCTGGAAACTGAGATCCGTGTAAAAGCAGGAGCTCAACTTCAGTCCCAATTCAGAGACGCTGCAATCTGACTAAAGTCTGTTTACTCGAATTCTCTGCATTTCATCTCATGCAGCGCTGGCAAGATTTTTATGCAGGTATGTTTGTAGTCAGATAGCAAACCAGCAGAGAATTAAAGAAACCAGAAAAAAAAAGAATGACCTCTGCCTTCAAATCCACACTGTTGTTTTGCGGCTTCCAGCAAAACTTGTTCTGTTTATTTTTTCCCTGGAATCTGCAATTCTAATAGAGGAAGAAAGAGAAGCTCAGTACCATGACCCCATGTGGATTGTGAGAGGTACACTCAGGTATGAGAAAACATTTTATAAAAAAAAAAACACATCCGCAACGCAATCCCAGCAGCCTGAGCTGAAGGTCATTATCGTTAATTCCTCGCTTTTTGCCATCTGCTGTTATTATTTACACTCTGCTAGCTAATTCGTTTCTAATTAGTTGACGCTGAAAAAATTCTCGGCTTTCCAGACACATACCGGAGCAAGAGGTGCATTATCTGAACATCTGCACAGCTGGCGGGGGGAGGCGCTCCTGCGATGATGCAGCTAACCCACACCACTATTTCATTTGTGTTTTATTAGTTGATAAAGTTGAACAGAACCATCAAATACAGCAAGCAGATGGTGGAAGTGAGGCTGGAGATGACCCGGTGGGGCAGATAGTAAGGCAAGCTTCATTCACGGTTATTCGCAGGAGAAATTATTCTTACTGTAGTACCGGTTGTACAGCTGGTATCTGTTGCAGTCTAACTAGCTGCACTTTTCCCATATGATTGCACATTCATAGCAGTGTGTTAACAGCCCTCTCCCACAGGAGCAAGTTGTGGGCTGCAGTGTAAAATGAGACCTCTGGACGCGATGCTCTGCCGAGCCGCGTGCCCTTTCCCACTCCCTAGGAACCCCCCTCCTCTCTCTCTCTCGCTCTCTCTCTCACAAGGATCACATGCTCAGCCTCTGTGCCAAGGCTTTCAGCCGAGCCAGTTTAGCGACTGGAACACAATGGAATGGAGTACAATGAAGAAGGAGGACATCAATCGAAGCTATCCATTTGTGTGACAAGCTTGTGGTAATCCAGCAGTCTGCTCCTTGCCTCTCTCTTGCTGCTGTAAAAGCCTACTTGGATCTCGTCCTTCATACAAAGTCACCCAATTTAAAAAACATTTTATTTATGGTAGTTAAAGTAGCTGCAAGCAAACAAATATTTCTGTAAGGGTGACCTTTGCGATCTCCACCTCAATTACAAGGCTGTCTTAGGAGACGCAGCTAACTCTTCCCAGGGAGCCAGTGAAAGAGAATTGAGCAATAAGACCTGCTGAAGTGGGCATTATGAGCTTATAATTGACTGGAGTGAGGAGTTAACCTCCCGAGGTGAAGCAATGGGAGGTTAATGAGCTGACAAGGTCAATTATCGCTGGCTAGGAGTCTTATTTTTTGTCCTCATTTGTGATGAACTTTATCGGCCATAAAATAAATGACAGCACTAGTCTTTAATTTATCCACAATTCGCAGACAGAGACTGTGGGAGCTCCCACATGGCTTTTCCCCTGTCAGTGTGTCTCAAACACCCGTCGCGTTGGGGCTATTTTAATGTATTGGTTTCAAAACAAGAAAAGTTCTACAGCTGCATTGTGTGGTGTACAACATGTTTTGGATTACACTGCTGTCTCAGGTTTGGAAATATGACTCCTATGGCATAGCAGTCTCATCCATTCCAGGTTTTACTGTACTATGAGCTTGATTAGCCACAGGGTATGGGTTCAGGAATAGTTCAGGAATAGATCAAACTGCTATGCACTGGGAGTCTTCTTTCTATTTTTGTGTCTACTGTGTCTCCTGGCCCCACACACGAAAGTGCATCCCTTAGACATGGATTTTATAACACAAAAAGGAAAATGGCATGTTTAAAAACAATATTTTGCTCAACTGTAAACTATAGGTCATTGCTAAAATAAAATGAGAAGAAGAAATAAATATATAAAGCCTTTTAATTGCAAATCTTTCTTGGCCACACAAGGCTGGTTAACTTTAACAATGCAATAATTCATTCTGAAATTTCAACAGTTATAACAATAGTGACACTTTTACGTCTCTACTTCTAAAACATGCAGTTACACTGCCTGTGTGGATTACAGAGTAAAAACACACACACAAGCATCACTGCAAGTCTATCTAAATCCACATGCTGTCTTGGGTAAAGTACACCTGGAATACATCATTCACTATAATGGCCCTTCACCCTGGACTGGGCCTCTGTTTTCTATAATTAAAAGGTACAGAGACCTCCTCCACTGCTCCACGCAGTTCATTTAGCACTGTTGCTCTCCTGCCCATTGCTTCTGTGCAGTTTGCTTCATCAAAACTCAAAGGTAGAAGCTTAAATGAATACAAAATGATACTCTGTACAATTTCAGTGAAATACAAATGCATGTATATGTCATTCTGCCATCGTTGCTTGATTTGGTATTGACAATGTTTTGTTTTGTTCATGTGCTGGGTGTAGAGTTTGTTTTAAAAAAATGTGGTTAGCAGCTTTATCATCAACCTCATTATTACACTGTCAATCGTATTATACTCGGGTCTCTGTAATAAAAGTGCAAAAGTTTATAGGAAAAATTATCCTTCACCTTCTATAATAATAATAATAATAATAATAATTATACTTTTAAAAAGGTGCATTTCACTGAGACAGATATAGCTACATATTGATCTGTGATTTCTGCTCTATTTTGTCACTCTCCTTGCCAGATTCATCCTCTCTCTCTCTCTCTCTCTCTCTCTCTCTCTCTCTCTCTCTAATTCAAAAACTCAATCCAAACTCAAAAGAAACAATTATCAATGCATCAGCCAGTACTCTATGAACCTGATTAATCTGATTTCTCAGACTCACAACGTTGCAGGGAGATGGGGGTGGAGTTTGTAGTGAGTGTCGGCAGTCTGCAGGCAGTTAATTCGTGGGGATCTGATAAGGACATGAGTGCTTAAATCTTGGGGAATTTAGGAGAAGTTGCAGCCTGGAGATAGTAGATTACAGCTGGCATCGGAGTGAGTAAACACATCACTGGGTCTGTTGTGCATCCCTGTAGCAAAACAAGCATGTAGCAAGACAGCCTAGATCCTGTAGTTAAGTAGGCTGCTACACACACATTGTACCAGGCAGAGCAAACAACTAATCTACTGAGAGATAGTAATGAAAAAATACATCTGTGCTCTATGGCTCCCGCTATAAAAATACAGCAGCCACCATATTGTTATCTGGTGCTATTCAATCAGTCTTTCAGAAATAGGCCTTTAAGACCCGAACCTGAAGCCAGATTTTTCTGATAACATTATATTAGCCCTTAATTGACACCAGGTTATATATATATATATATATATATAATTTATATATATATATATATATATATATATATATATATATATATATACACATTCTTCAGATTACTTGATAGAAATAGTGAGGTAGACTGATGTTGTTTAAATTTAGACAAAAAACAATCACAAGCTTTCAATACTGCAAAGGTTTCTTCTTTAGGTGAAAGTAGAAAAGAGAGATAAGTTGATTAAGTTTGAAAGTTTGAAAGCTGTACAGTGACTTACAAAATAATGTTCTAAGAACACTGTAACAGTTCTGAAGTGGAGTTCCAATCCTAAAAGGGTCCATTATCTTCCAATTACTAAAGTAATTAGCTTACACACAGCTTGGACTGTTTTTAAAGAAAATACCTGGTTTCTCATATGAACAATGCATTGCCCCAGGCTTCTGTGTAAATGCATTAACAACAGCAATGTTGCAACAATTACATGTCACTTGCGATGTACCTGTAATTATTGAAAGAGAATTGCAAAAATAAAAATACCCTACACCAGTGTTGTTTGTACCAATTTCCTGCAGTGTGCTTTTGATATGTGATTCAGTTTACTCGCTTGCTCCTGCATTTCATTTCAACTCCCCCAGTCCCCAAGTACAAATAGGCTTAAACACCTACATGATCCGTTAAGTTAAATATTTCAAAAGGAGTGATTAGTATTCAGGGCACGTCTCACATGCAGTATATCTGGGCTGATGAATTACAATCGAATAATTTTAATAAGACATTACACATTTATTTTACAATTACAAAAGAACAGCATATCATCAGTTCTGAAGATGATTTAATTTCCATCGACCTCTGTGACAATAATGAAAACACGATGAAACAACAAATCAATTGTCCTTTGAACAGTAACAAAGATATGGATTCATATTTCTGAGCAATTGTATTTATTGACGTTTTATTTTTATTATTACGAGGAGCAAATTAAGTTTAATTTTCTAAAGCTGTGGGAACACAAAGTCACTTTGGTTTCAGGAGACTAGGTCTCAGGTCATTGCATGGCAGACCAGGGGAGACTTGGGGTTTGATACATCAAAGTTGCCTCAAACTAGATATTCTTGTCTCCTGGAAACAAGTTTCAAGCCACTGTTCCAAAATGACGTTGTGTTCCCTCAGCTTTAGTCTTGCAAAGAAGAAAAGCCACGAAATCTCTTTACATAAACTCCTACATAAACTGAGGTTAACACAAAGCCACTTTTTCAGGAATAGTGGCTTGAAATCTGGTTCTGGGAGACCAAGTTTGGGGCAACTTTGCTGTACCAAGTTTCCCCAGGCATGCCATGCAGTGGCCTGAATCCTAGCCTCCTGTTACCAAGTTCCTAGCCACAGAGCTTGCTTTGTGTTCCCTCAGCTTAACAATTTCTCATTTTTCGCGTGCGCGGGATTGAAAATGCAAAAAAAAATAAAAAATAAAAAATTCCCACAAGACATTCCCCGAGAGAACTTAAACCAAGGATTCTGCAAAAGCCTCTGGGATTAAGGGGTTTCCATGAAGGATAAAACATGAGCTTAACAGAAAAAAATCATATAATGAGATAAAACATAAACACTAAGCTAGAAATCACAGGGGATTTACTATACACACAGAACAAAAATAAATAAATAAAAAACAGCTACAGCGACTTATTTAAACATGCACATCTCACAGTTTACCAGCTGTCATTTTACACGACTGCGATTTAATTTAAATAATCTCAAAGGCTTTTGTGCAGCTAAACTACAGCCTGCTAACTACTTGCCCCTTATTGACTGATCTCCATGATCGCTGATGCCAACGCAGAAGTGACAATGTGGTGGCTCAGTACCGTTGTCTTATGGTATTGTACATGTCAGAATTTGGTACACTGGTGCACATTGCCTTGTTTTCAATTGAGGTCACAGCCAACTAAATTAATACGACAGTGCCATATTCTGATATTCCAATTCATTTGAATTTTTTGCAAAAGAAAATGAAACAATAAATGTAGGGTAAAGGTAAAACTGCCCATCACATTAAGTATACAGTATAAATGGCATATGTAATATGGAGCGTACCAAACTCTAACAATAAATACTTTGTTGCTTGAGCAACCTGTGGCACGGCAGAGCACAAGGTCCACCTGCAAGTATCAGCAGCCACACATGTATAGAATGACAGACAGACAGACAGACAGACTGCAAATACTATGCCAGTAAGTCTGGCTGCCCAATAAGATAAACCAAGATGCAACATTTCTGCAAAAGACACAGAACATCAGTTGTGTGTCAACAGCAATATGTTACACTAGTGTGTTGAGAAATGTATTCCTCATTACATCAATATGAAGGGAATTACATGATTCCATATAGATACTGTATCAGTGACATCAATCAGATGCTACTATACTGGGATAAAATCTCATCAGGTCGGGTTATTATAATAATGTATGTACAGAAGAGGATTTATCTTATAGGGCTGCCCACTATGTCTCTGACTGGGTCTGTCAGTGTGTTCTGAGTGGATAATAATCCTTATCCTTATATACGCAGTTAGATAAAACTGTAAGAAAAGTGTCATTTACATAGCAGGCATAAGGGGATGTTTCATTCTGAGTGGCTTTAGAGTTTAAAAAATGCCCTTTAGCACTTAAGAATTGTATTATAAGCACTTAAACACAGTAGCACAGCTGTAAGTAATGGGGCTTAATACAAAGATAATGCATAGGCTTACAACTGGAATTACTTGCTAAATAATCTTCTGATTTTTTTTTTCTAACTGGTGGAAGTGACAGCTTTTATTTTAAATAAAGACAGAGGGGATGGAAATCAAACAGGGAATTAAAAAAACAAAAGAGCGAGAGAGAGAGAAAGAGAGAGAGAGAGAGAGAGAGAGAGAGAGAGAGAGAGAGAGAGAGAGAGAGAGAGAGAAAGAGAGCTTTTTAAAAGCAGACAGACTCAAACTGTTGTCAGAGAAAGCAAAGAAGAGACTGCATGTTAACAGAGCTATGAATGACTTTTTTTAAATCTCTGGGCGAATTAACCCTCATACAAGTTTAGCAAGCTGAGTTTGCCAAGTCATTTTGTGTGATTTCTCATGCTTTTTGCATGCCTTTGCAATGCAATCACTGCCTAATAAAACCCCTTTTTAAAACAGGAAGACACAATCCCTCAGTACGAGTGTCACTTGTACAGCACCTGTACAATCTTTGCTTCAAATCCATTGTTTCCACTCTGTTAATGGTACTGCAGCAGTCTCCATAGGGGACTACACTGGTACTATACAGATATCTCAAATGGGGTTTATCAGACCTTTCTGTAAGGGTTATTGTCTTCAAAACCACTTCAGTCGTTTTATAGATGGACAGGATTTATGCACAAAATGAAGTTCCCATTGCCATCCAGGGGTCAAATCTCAGTCCGCTATATCTAAACACTCGACTACACCACATCTGATGAAAAAAAAAAAATAAGGGCTCTTACATGCACTTCCACTTCAAAATCCACAGTGGGTTCTTTCTGAAAATAGCTTTCCCCTTCTAAAACAACAGTGTGGTGGCGATTGTTTCAATACTGCTTTTGAAAACTGTTCTCAGTACTGGCTTCAGTTGGAATGCTGCAATGTCTTTGCTGACCCCAGAAGACATTCCGCACAGCCCAGCAAAAACTGCCTGAGAAGACAAGAGATTAGCCAAACCAGAACAAGAGAATATTCAGGGGATTGACTGCAACCACAATAATGCGGACTGCAGCTCTAGGATGCAAAGCAGGGTTTGGCTGGGGAAGGATTGGATAGGAGACCTGGGTGGAACCCTGGTTCCTTTCTTAAATAGTTACTGCGGTGTACCATGGTAATAATATAACAAGTGAACGCCTAGTGTTGTTCTATGATGAAAAAATACATGACAAAGGCATTGTGGTGGACTTGTATACAGTGCATAAAAGTGGTGGAAGATCTATATATATATATATATATATATATATAATATATATATATAATTATATGTTTTTATTGTATTGCATTTGAAATTAATAAAACCATATTTGCCTTTAGAGTAAAACCACTACCTCTAGCTTGTGCTAGAAAGAGGCATCTGTCTGTTCATAATCAGGATAATCAGTTCATTTGAAATGGAGGGTAATAGATTTGCCTGCCAGCCGCACCAAGTCATTCACAATGTGCCGCTCAAGCCTGCTGCGTCAGCACAGCTCTGGGGACCAGCAGTCTGCTCCAGAGCATAACATACCTCTTTTTTTATTTGTCTTCTATGAAGAGCAGCAGAAAAAAGAAAGAAACAAAAAAAGTAAGGAACGGTGTGGTTTTCCAAAGATCTTCCGGAGATATTAATAGTGATAGGTCTGGCTATGAAAGCATGGAAGATGACAATAGCTCACATTGCATGTATATTTCAAAGTGGAGGTGAAGAAGTGAGGAGCTCAGTTAATGACTATAAGGGGGAACCTCCAGACAATAAAACCCATTATCTTGACTGTACACTCCCTCCTAAAAACCTCCTTCTGTCTCCGAGGACTGCTGTGTCCCACCTTTACCACCCATACTGAACCACACGAATACTGCTGTGGAACAGGGGATCCAGTTCACAATGTGACTGCTTATCAACACACACACATGCATGCACGCATGCACGCATGCACGCTGACACACACACACATGCACTGACACACACATACACATGTAAGCACGCACACACACACACACACACACACACACACTCGCGCACCTACCAATCTGACAGCTTACCTCACACATTGTGCAGGCATGTATCAATCTGAGAACCTTTTCACATTACATTCATTATTTTGTCTAGTAAATGAAAAATAATAGATAGACAGTCAGGTGACACCACTAGCTTAACTATTTTCTACACTTTCTTCAATCACACTGGTTTTTCATTCATTGCTACTAAACTGAGATCACAGTCCTACAAAACAAACCCTCTCAAACACAATGAAATGCAAGCCCCCACTTCAGCTACTTCAGCAATTTAGGTAAATGTTTAACCAGCTCTGCCTATTTATGTAAAACAACTTTTAAAAGTCTGTAGGCTCTCAATATCTCGATTTACCAACTGGGGGTAGATGGTGCAGTGGATTAATGGGATAGTCTTTCACCTCTGGTGGCCTGAGTTCAACCCCAGTTTGGGTCACAAGTAAAAGCTTGACAGCCCGTTTGAGACCCAGCCAGGGCAGAATGGCATGGAGGGATGGTTGTTCAGGACAGGAGTATTCAGATTGATTAGATATTAGTGGGGAAGCACAGACAGTTCTGGCCACCCGCACTACATCTGTCTATAGTTACTGACCCTCATCATTAAAAAACATTAGAATATATCTCCTGACCTCGGGACATGGCCAAGCAGGGAGTCTGAGATAAAGTGAATGGTAGTTCAACAGCTGCCAAGTGGTTTTAGCCTGAAACTAGCTGGTACTGACCTTTTTTTTGTTTTGTTATTTTTCTTTTTAACTGACTTTTAAAATACATTGACAGTGTTGCCGTAGGAACTGGCTCAGCCCTGTACAAACAAGGACCTTTCAGTTTTGACAGAGATTTTTGTATTTAATAAGCATTGATAGGCAGGATTTGTTCAATCTATCTGCCCCATCTACCATCCAGCATGGGGACAGACCCCCTCCCTTCAGCAGTGAGCATGCTTGCTAAGGTGCTTCACAGCAGTAACATGTGTCTGTCAACACACAAGTGTGAACCGCTTTGCTGTAACACAGATCAATCTGCAGCTGTTCCCTCGTTGTGATCTACAAAGTCAGCTGCTTTGAAATAATAACAACAACAAAAAAAAAACTGGAGCAAATCATCAAGTGAGATTGAGAAGTGTCCATGCCCTTGGTAACAGTGTTGGTGCAGGCTGGTTTAGCATGTAGCAGCTGGTCCCTGCGCACCAGGGAATAACAGAGTACACGGCCACTGACAACTGCGCACCCAGCTAACAGCAGATGCGCTCTCTGTTCACCCACTGCGCGAAAAACAATTTTCAGCTCTGAACAGCAGACTGTAAATGCAGAGGCTGGCTACTGACCTGTCATTCTCGTAGACTCTCTATTGCCCTCACGCTGCTTTTATTCACACTTTCCATCCTGGCAGCCTCTTCTTCCTGCTCTCCACATAACAAACATAACAAACATTCAATCTTACCTTGCCCTAAGTAAAGGATTATCTTGGCTTCGGAGCCATGGAAAAAATTACATCTTGTTTTAATATATCTTCAGAGAATTATTCTTTAAATTTTTCTTATGGGATTTAAAAAGTATTATTTTTTCTAAGCAAGGAACCCATTTTGGCAGTGTCATTTACAGTGTCCTTCTATTCTCATTCTCTCAATATTAAATTCAACAGGTTCTTAACTGACTTGACAATTTATACAAGTATTTTCAAAGTAAAAACATTTGATAGACAGAAATAAACACACAACAAGACAGTATACACAGTACACAGCGATAACACAAGTTCAGGTAAGGTACAACTGAGCAGCGTTTCAAAAACAGCCTCATCTCATATTTTCCTTTCTCTGAATTCAATTCAGAAGGTCTTTACTGACAAGTATTGTCAATGCTTGAAATTAAAGAACAATAGAAATAAATAATCCAAACAATTAGAACAAAGCCGATGTACTGAGTAGAGGAGTCAGTCAGTCAGTGTATCTCCTGTGGATTTCCAGCCATAAGAGATGCAGCTTTTTCTCATAATATTTCATCAAGGAACTTTCAGCTGAGAGAATTGACAGACTATTTCTCCATTATTCCTCTTCCAGTCTATCAGGGGTCTTAATGTTGATTCTTCTGCATTTTAGTTGATTCATCAGGCCACATAAACAGTTAATTAATTGGCAGCCTTATCAATTAATGCTTTCATCATTTTGAAATGTTCAGTTGTTTAAACAATATTCAGATTGTTCGACAGTATCAATTTTTACTCGAATAAATCCAGCTAGAGTCATCGATTGACCCCCCTATTATTTATCTCTCTCTGTCCGACTCCTCTCCTAGTTTTTTCCCTCCCTCTCCTTAGCGCTGGTAAATTGGTGTGTGTTTCTGGGGAGCCTGCTTGCTGACTCACACAGGGCATAAGCTAAATGGCTGAAGGCCACAAGAGAGCAGGGAAGATGACGGTGGATTGCCTTTTTCTGTGACCGACTTAACCTTCAGACCACAAACCACCACAGCGTAATGCCATAGGTAGAATTTGAAATCTGTCATTCATTTCACTATCGTCATAAAAAAAAAAAATCCCCTTTCAAAAGCATTATCATCCTATTCTATCACCCTGGAGAGACCCTAGCAGGGCCTTTAGCAGTCGATAGCATTACCGGCAGCACAGTGGAAATGGGATAATTGCATAGGGTCCTCACTGCTTGAAATAGTATGCAGTATCACCAGTTCTGTAGCACATCTTATAGTCAGAAATATGATCTAAAGTGCAGATAGAGATTTTTGAAAGCTGACGTTACACATTACATATTTTAGTTCAAATGGATGGATAGCCGTCATTTCCCCCTGCCCCCATTTCCCTATGTAACAGCATGTTTTTTTCCCATTTCAAGCACTGGGGGTCCTGATCACTATTACTGATATGATTGACATGACATTGCTATCAAAGTGGTATGAACCAATAATCCACTGCTGCACTTATAATGCCTTATAATGGTATCCCAATTGGGGATAGGGGGCTGCATTGACAACAGGACTGAGAATGAGTACAGCTTACCTTCACAGAACAAACTTGAATACTCCCTAGGGGAATCTGACCGGGTCTGACCTTGTCAAGTCATGCCCAGAGTGACCTGAAGGAGGCACCCTGCCTATCCCAATGTGGCCCTGCCTGACCCAGCATATTCTCACTCCAGACGCATGTTAAAAAGGTGCAATTCCCCAGTGTCAACGTAGTAATCTGCTTGAGAATGACGTTGTTAACACCGTTATTTCATTACTGAACAGGGCGTTATAAAACCCGCCATTGATGTATCTGAACAATGGAAAGCAGACACTACCAGTGTCCTGCTTGAGAATGGTGTTGTGAAAGCGGCCATTGCTTCAGAATGGTGTTAAAGACACATGCATTGTTTGAACATCAATATTAGAAGAATATATTTGAGCATGGTGTTGTGAAAACCCACACATTTAGACAAGGTTGCGCACACAATGGCATTGCTTGAGCATGGCACTCTAAGCACTGCTGTATTTGATCATGGCACTGTAGTGATCTGAGTGAGCATGCTGTCTGTAAACCTTGTCATTGCTGTATTTGATCATTGCACTGTAGTGATCTGAATGAGCGTGCTTTCTGTAAACCCTGTCATTGCTGTATTTGATCATTGCACTGTAGTGATCTGAGTGAGCATGCTGTCTGTAAACCCTGTCATTGCTGTATTTGATCATTGCACTATAGTGATCTGAGTGAGCATGCTGCCTGTAAACCCTGTCATTGCTGTATTTGATCATTGCACTGTAGTGATCTGAATGAGCGTGCTTTCTGTAAACCCTGTCATTGCTGTATTTGATCATTGCACTGTAGTGATCTGAGTGAGCATGCTGCCTGTAAACCCTGTATCTGGGCATGTTGTTGTAAACCCTGCCTTTGCCTGGTTACAGCTCGAAGGGGACGTCATGGTCACAATCGGCAAGTGTAGCGTGAAATTTAATTGCTCAGAGCGGTGCCTTTCATCAGAGATCCTTCTGCATCCCAGGAGCTCGCTGGCATTGGAGAGAAACTAACAGGGCAATCACTCTGCCTCCAGCTACTGAGTTACCTATCTCTGCACACAGAACCATTCCCAGAACACACAATGGACTGGATCATATGTTGCACAGAGGTCCTGATCAAGTTGGTACTCATACTGGTACTACAATGGAATGAAACCGATTGCTTTTGGCATTGCTGTGGTCAGCTGCTACTGTGGTCCCATTCCACAAATGCCTCATACCATTGCAACCACCTCTCGCCACCTACTACAGATCCATTGCATTGCCATCATCTGATATGTTATCCCCTTAATCAAATCAATTACCACCATCAGACAAAGGGGGCGCAGTGTGCTGCGCCAAAAGTAGAAGCGAATGTCAGTGAAATCAAAGTTAAAGGGGAATTCATGTCAGCTATAATCAATTTTCTACAGCATTTCGGCTTTATTTCCCTTGTGTAGTCAACAGATGTTGGTTGTCTCTCAAGGAATTAGTTCAAAGGTTGCGTCTATAAATAAGATGCCAGCCAGTACACACACCCGACACTGCGCCATACCATGGTGGAATTGCAGTAATCAGTGGATCATTGTGTGTTTGTTTGTGTGTGTGTGTGTGTGTGTGTGTGTGTGTGTGTGTGTGAGTGTGTGTGTGTGCGTGTGCGTGTGTGTGTGTGTGTGTGTGTGTGAGCGTGTGTGTGTGCGTGTGTGTGTGTGAGCGGGTGAGCATGTGGTTTGCAGTGTTAGGGAATAAAGGGGCTCAGTTGTGCAGTGATTGGAAATGCTCACACTTGTGCTCTATGCAGACAGGTGCCAGCACTGGGAAACAAAACAGTGGAGAATCAGACGCTATTTTACAATGCTTTTAAATGGCATTCCTGATTTGAGAGAGAGAGAGAGAGAGAGAGAGAGAGAGAGAGAGAGAGAGAGAGAGAGAGAGAGAGAGAGAGAGAGAGAGAGAGAGAGAGAGAGAGAGAGAGAGAGAGAAAAGGAATAGAGATACGATTAAACTGAAAACTGCAGCTTCACCACAGTCCAACCCACTGTAGCCAACAGCTTAATTAAATGTTTTCCAGCTGGAAGACAGTCCATTAAAGTTGCAGGCCATTTTTGATGTTCAGCTAAGGGCAACACAGCGATTTCTAATGGGATTTTTATTCAGTAGAAATGTTTTAAGCTGCATAAACAACTTAAAGGGTCAGCCATGCTTGCTCCTGAGTTTACATCGCTTTTTATTTAATCAAAAAGATATTGTTAATGTTATAAAACAAATATGAGTCATAATACATGATTAGTACAACAGCACTCTTTACAAACAAGCCCTGAACCATTTTACTAAGGTTTTCCAGACTAACCTAAAATATGTTTTTTTTTTCCCCCTTTTGGCAGCAGAGAGGGAAAAGCGGACAAGAAGGGGTGGGGAGAAAAGGGGAAAGATAGATGGGAAGACAGCTAGAGAAAGAGAGAGATGGACAGGTATGGGGGAAGAGAGATGTAACAGGCAGTGTTGTGTGATATGCTACCGTTACAGATTCTGCCCTGTCTCCTGTTAGAGAGATGAGGTTAAAAGCTCTAAAAGCCCAGCTCTTTTGCATTGTGGGTAAGACACTTGCTGGCGATGTGCAAGGTCGCCAGTTCAAGCCCAGTCTCTGCCCTGTTACAGAGAGAAAAACAGGTGAAAAGGAAGAGAAACAGAATGAGAACAGAGAGCAAGAGAATGATGCCAAACTAATTAAGCAAAGAGAGAGAGAGCTAAAGAGAATACCGAGGAGAGAGATGAAAGAGGAAGGAGCTACAGAACACAATGTGAGAATTGGCAGTGAAGCAATCAGACACAGGTAATGGGCTCAGGATTCTTTACACAGTTTGACCCCACATAGTTTGACCCCACAAAAATACTTTTACCTCAAACCTCAAAATGTGTGAGCGTCTCTTTGGTGTATTTTTTCCTGTAGAAATTTAAGAACTCTAAGGAGGGTCTTATTCCATTCACATAAATGGCATAGGGCTAATTGCGCAAGTAATCCAATTAAACAGAGCAACCCAATAATCAAATGGCTTCACTTTTACCACTGTTCTGCTTTCTGTTTAATTAATAAAGCTCTACAGGCAGGGGGGAAAACAAATATGATTGATGAATTCATTTAAACAATGCTGAGATGCTGCCTCTAGCTGATTTAAAAACAATGGCTTTGCTTGATAAGGTCTTTTCAATTGAAACGTTCAACATCTTTGAAGATACTGACCTATCAGCATTCAGACTCAGACACTGTAAGCTGCAGATATTGTGGATTCCCCTGACAGACAATTGAAGCCATCACTATACTTGGTTAGTATTTTTAAACCTAAAAACTGCAAATGAATTTTCTGCCATCCTGCTACTGTATTGGTGGTGAGCAGGTTCTCCATGTGACAAGGCATGATGCTCCTTGGAGAGATACTTCGACAGAGGGAAGGATCAGGGCCTGGCATTAAAGGCATTTACTTACAAAGCGAAACCTGAGATGACATTCTGCACATGCTTGAAATGACGACTGAAGAACCAAACGCAGCATTCCTGTGGTTTTTAACAGAGAGGAAAGCAACCATCTCCAATGGGATCCCTCCATGGCAGGATTGGCTATCTGTCACCTCGCCCCAGCGTTGGCACAGGTGCCTTGCACAGCTGGTCCCTGCAGCCCTGTGAAGCGAGCAGGAGGAGGGTACAAGGCAACAGCTGTCACTACGCAAACACTGAGCCGCCAGGCCCGGGCACTGTGCCAGCCCGAGACAGACACCCAGAATAACCACCCAGCAGGCCTGACAGCCAACCAAACTGCCCTGGGACTTCCCAGCAGGACCCCGATAACACACAGCGGTCAAGAACATCTTTAACCGAGGGGCTGTCACTGTAAGCAGGCAGCGAGGAAATATGGACTGACTGCCATTTCTCAGTCTTTTATCTTTGAGGCTATTGATACAGGGTATTAACAAAGGATTATGATTTATCAGCATTGATTAGCAAATGCAGAGGAATTTAACCATCAAGAATCAAACATTTGGTTTTGGGTGTTGTAGTTTGTTCACCTGCGATCCTGACCTGAACACCCCCTGCCTGTCTGCCTGCCTCCTGCCTGCCTGTCTACCATTAATCCTGGGACTGCCAATTGTGTTGAATTGTGTTGTGAATTTGTGACTAATGTCCATTTGGGCTAGTCTGCCAAACTCTTTTCTCTTGTCACCCGAGCCTGATTAGAAGGCTTATCTTTGATAAAGCAAGGTCTGTCATGTTCACAGATTAGACAGGTGCCGGGATTATGGCTTTGGGAAATAATTTCTTCAACAGTTGCCTTGTGTTTCATCACCTTTGCAACAAGTGAAGCCAAGTAAACAGTTCGATCGGTCACATGCTCCCATACTGGAGACTTGGAGAATGAATAGAAGCCATGCCATTGTGAATCTCCCAGCACAGAGCTGTTTAGTGAAAGCCAGCGCTCTGCAGATTCAGAAGCACTTCTGCTTTGTCAGTAAGTTAACGACCGTCCTTGTCAGTCAGCAACTCAAATGCTGAGGGAGGCTGACAAACCTAGAATAAAAACTTAAAAAAAAGAAAAACGTGCATTTCACTTGTGTTACGATAGGGGTGATTTAAAGACAAATTATCATTGTTGAATGCTTGGGCACATATTTTGATATTTAAACATTATTTACAAAAAGCAATCACACCCTGACGTAGAAGTTCCATATAATTCCTGATGTGTGTGTAGGGTTACTGCTATTATATGTCAAGAATAAATTGCAGATGCCATGTCTTTTTTATCTGGGTCAGATCAATAAATGTACAATTATTTGTGTTCTTCCTTAAAAATACAATGGGATTACTGATATGCCAAATCAATGTAGTGTCACTCAAGGAGGTAAAATGAATAACGTATGTTCCATCCAGGAATATAGTTCTATATAGTTTTTCATATGGGCTTTAGTGTAGCTCTACATGCCGTGGGTGATGCAAATTCACTGCATGGGCTAAAGCAGAGGAAACCCAGGCTGGCTTCCATTAACACTGAACAGATGAGGAAGGGATTAGTCTCCAGTTATCAGAAACAACAGAATGGGACTCCATTGCAACCATATGTGCACTGCTCATTGTAATCTGACTTCATTAGAATGAGATCAAAAAAAGAAAAAAAGAAAATCCGTTAACAAACAAACACCAAAAATAACAAGTACAGCAGACCCTTCTGGATATATCCTGCTGTTTGATGCAGTAATCGCTGGGACTGGCATGCACATTTACTGGTTTTCAGTGCGGGGGTGACGTGCTGTGTTAGAATGCAAAGCTAAAAAAGGACCATGTTAACGAATAAAGTGTTGACATCACTTCCTTCTGTATCGACCTATTGTCTTTTTCAATGTGTTTTAAGACTCTAGCAGGTTTTTGTCATTTCAATCTAACTGAAGACAAAGGTCATTCATCGTTGGAGTGTTAAACATGGGAGGTTAATTCTGCTGTGGAATTCTGAGCCAGGGTGCAGTTCACTGCATTGCCTGTGGGGGCTGTAATGTACAGTAATGTCCCGCTCTCCACTGAGCCTGACTTTGATCTACTTTGATGTTAGTGTTTAATATTTTAATTGAATGCAAAACACACTAATTAACACATATAATAATATCACAATAGAAAGTGTAACCTTCCAGAATCACTTTGGATGTTTCCTATTTGTCAAAGCACACAGCAAACCCACACCAGTGAGACTCCCTATTTGTGAGCAGCTCAGTGCAAACACACTCCAGCGAGGATCCCTTTTTGTGACCAGCACAGTGCAAAGCCCAGCACACAATTAACATTACACTGTGCAATAAACAGTTCATTTTTTAAATGTTTGATTACCCCCAAGAACTTAGAAAAGCATCATAAACAGACACTGTCGATATTTTCTACTCCCTATTCCCACTCAAAACAGTGGAAGTTAAAAAAAACAACTAAAGCAATGAAAGAAACTGCAATTACCTCCATCGACCACCGTGTTGCAATGTGTGCTATGCATAAATCACAAGTGTATGGAAAAACTGACTGCTGAAAGTAATAAATACCAATATCAATTGTTAATGCGAATGAATATCAGCAATTTACTGCATTTTTAAAAGCTGATTCGTGAAAGCCCAGAACATTCAAAGTAAACTTTGGACCGTGTGTACTGCAAATAATAATCCCATTGAACTGGGCTTTGAGCCATTCGATGCTTGAGTTTACTGCTGAGTTTACTGTTTGTTTTTCAAAACTGTTTTGCAATCCGTCCTTGTAAATATGCCATTCTTTTGGAGTCTTACGCAAAACCACTGAAAATAACGCAGTTGCACAAGCTCAAGTAAACAGCAAGCTGACCTGACATTGCCTAATATGATCTGCGGTTTGCAGAACATGGCCTGGAGAATCTCAGTTGAATTATGGAAAAGAAGAGTACTCACATACTCAATCTGTCATACAGCTGCCATTTTATTCCCATCCCCAAACGCTTCATCTCAAGTAAAAGCACTTGAAAAAGCTACATAAAAAAACCCACCACTACCATATTTCATTTTAGAATGGTCACAAAAAATGCAGATCATCCATAAAACTGCAAAAAATATTTTCCTTTAAAAAAAAAAAAAAAAAAAAAAGCTTTGCACACAGAGCTGCAAAAGACCACAGAATTTATAAAATAGCATTTGTCTATTTTTTTTATTTTTTTTTGTAAGTGAAGAGTTTTACAAAACAGAACATTCATTTCTGTTGAATCCTGCGAAGCCACACCTTAAAAAAAACTTTTTTTTTCGGTCAGACATACTTTCATGTTCAGCCAATAGGAGGTCAGTGCAGGGCAGTGTCAGCCAATCAGAATACAAAATTGCGTGCGTTAGACCTCCAGCAAATCATATTGAGGCTGCATGTCATAAAATCGCTTTGTACACAGTATGTTGGTAGGGTCTAATGACTCAACAAAATCTGAAAATATGAGGGGTATTCTCTCAGGAAACATTTCTGATCTATTGTATATCAAACTCTAATATTCACAAACACTGACATATGTTTTATAGGTACACTAAGGAATACTTGGTAACACTTTACATTAAGTGTCTCTAATTACTGTGTATTTACATAGTAGTTACTTAGTAAATACATGTGTACTTACACAATTACAATGTTATTAGGCAGTTACAATGCACTTTGTCTAGATTTTGTTGCATGATATAACCCTAACCCTAGAACTATCCCTAACCCCTTTTCTGATAGCATTGTGGACTTACATATATTGTGCAAATACATTGACTACATTGTCACTCTGCATAATAACAGTGTAATGATGTGTAGGTATGTGTAATTACTAAGTAACTACTATGTAAGTACACAGTAATTAGAGAAACAATGTAAAGTGTTATAACAAATACTGTTGGTCTTCAGATAAAGTATGATGTTAAATGACGACCAGCTAGAAGCCATTTGTCTTCCTGCTGGCCAGTGCTGAGTGAGACTATGAGAGAGAACAGTCTTTATAGAGACAGTGGCTGCAGTCCTGCAAATTGGCTGCTATTGGTGTGTTTGTTGTCATTGAGGGTGTAATACTTAGAAATACTAGACTGCCAGTCATTAATATACCAATTTCCAGTCACTCCTTTTCAAAATCGATTTCACCTATTTTTTCTTTATTTTTTTTACTCAGCAAAATTGATTTTTAATAGCCCGATTCACTTTGTGAAAAAGGGTTTTTCAATTTGCTATCAATAATTCACAGAACCCTGTTTAATTGTGTGTGTGGGCTTGTTTGTGTGTGTGCGTGTGTGTCAGCAGATGTATATTCCACATGTTCAATTTGTAAATCAATTGTTAGACATACTTGTCTGAATGTCAGGGACAGATCAAATACAATTCTTGTGAATGTAACTAGAGCTATTGTCCCTCTCCTTTCATGAACACTAAATAAATAAATAAAAGTGTAGGTGATACTCAGAGAAGTATAGAGGACTAAACTCTTAGTATATTCTTAAGTAAATTTGAAGCAGGGTATATAGTATCTCTCTCTTGAGAGGTTTTCAGGACATGCAAGGGGGGGGGGCGGATATTTTGGGATTTCTTGACAGGTCTTCGGAGTGGGAGAGAGGAGGGTGGGGGTGCCTGGAAATTAACTATATAAGATAAGCATAAGCAAGAAACTTAGGGGCGCTGTAGGGAAGAACAGAAGTCCATTAACATTGCGATTACCACGCAGAGAACTGCAGGGAGCGTGTTTTCTTTATAGATTTGTAATTTTCGTGGCTCTCTTGTCACAAATGCACACACCGACAAGCGGCTGATGTTGTGCCAACAAGGTCTGAGTCCGATGCTGCCCGCACAGCTCTGTGACCCTGTGACTGCGTCCTGCACTGCTGTCTCCATGACTACAGGGCAGGGGGGCGAGGGCAGACGGGTTTGCATGTCCTGATTAGCAGTGACTAATTGATGCTTCTTAGTAAAGCAGACTGACCCCACCCCTGTTTTTTCTACTAGAAAAAAAGGTTAAAAAGCATTTTATAATAAGATGATTTAAATGTTAGAAATCTTAGCTTTGGGCTGTGAATTTATGTAATAAAGATTTATTACTGAACTAAAAAAGAGCTGTATAACTTTCAAGAGGGTTCTAATATAATGGTCTTTCCCCATGAGTGAGATAAATCTAGATTCATATTAACATACTGAGTGGGTATCAAAAAAAATACTTGTGCGCTACAATGCATCCCTAATCAATCACCACGATGAGCTCTGGTTGAATGGCGGCTCTGTTTCATTAAACGGCTGCTGCCTGTGGAAAGGTTTCCAGAGACGGGGCCACCTGACTGCCGCTTGTGTTACCATCCGATGTGGGTATCTGCATTTCACCATAAACTAACATCAACTGGAATTGCACCCATCCCACTCCTATGAACGATTCATACATTTCTGCTCAGCGCTCGTCCAAAATAAAGGTACCTCTACTTGTTTTTTAAAAATACAAAATAGTGATATTTTATATTTTAACTTTTTTTTTTTAAATCCATTTGAATTGATATCATTTGTAATTGCTCAACTTCCCCTACACACATAACACTCAAATACATGAATACACTAAAAATACTTTAGTGCTGCTTGCATTATTCTATGGTAAATCATCTTTACAGAAAGCAAATGTTTCAGCAACTACAGTTTGTCTACTTATAGCTCCTTATAAGTGTTAAACTTTGTTTTCAATTGGGCAATACTTTATAATAAGTATTTTTAATTCAAATGTAATGAAATGTATCCATTAAAAATTTACTATCGAATTCAAATTACGCAAACAATAATTATAACACTGACACCAGCAACGAATCATAAATAAGCACATAATTAAAAAAACAAATGGCATTGAATGTGTCCAGAATTTATGCTTACCTCAGATGAATTTGATCGGAAATATGTTCACAGTTCATACATAATTACACTGGAATGTGTTCAGAATATTTTATCAGGTAGAAAGCGACCAGACTAATGGTGACTGTAAGCAGTCTGGTTAGCTGATTTTCTGAATAATTAACCCACAACTAGAAAATAAACTAAAATAAACTCATGTAGTGCCTTGCTGTGCCTGCTGGTTCAAATCACAACGCTGCCAATTACGAACCTTTATAACCTACAAAAAATCGAATTCGAACCTCAAACACATGTTTAGCAACTCCAGTCCAGTCAACTGATCCAGTTAATATCAAGAGTAATACCTTCCGATCACTGTAATCTGGGTGTTAAGACACCTCATGGTCTGTGTGGAGCCCCTTGGCCTGTAAACCCAACCCTAAAGCCTCAGCTGTAAGAGTGTTCAACAGTAGGGCTTGGATTTAGGAGAGGGCTTGCCAGCGATTGTAAAAGCAGAGCAATTTATTTGAGTACTGTAGCACAACATGCGGTTTTCATTCAGTCTCAATTCTGCACTATAATGTTTGACATTTCAAGTAGGATAGGTAGTACTTTGCAGTAGCTCGCTGTACTGTAGCAGTCATTAGTGTAAAAGCCATAAGTTATAGTTTCAGGACAGAAAAAAAGCACAGAAAATCTGTAGTTAGTACAGAGAACTGTGGCTTTACTAGGATCCAACACAAGAAGGCCTTGATATAAATGCACGATGAAGCACACGTTATATATGTTTTTTATGTTCTTGTGAAGCTCCCTGTGTATTTTTAATAAGGGCAAACACATTTATCACATATGATAATGCTTGTTTCATTGCATCATGATGACTATTGATTTACTGAAACGGACAGTTGTGTGGGAGATGAGAGCCATGTGACTTAGCTCGCCTATTATGCAAGTTCTGGCTTGACTACACCACTGCTGCCTGTAGAAAACAGGCTGGGGCTGGACTCTGCTGCTCCTGCTCAGTATTATCCAGGTCACCTGTCACAGGAGGATTACTGCACTACCTCGAATCCACTGCTGCCAGGTTGAATGGCTGTGATCTCTACTTTTTACATGGATACAAACACAGCATTAGGACAGCCCTGTTGTCATTAGTCAAGGTGCTAGACAACCCAGGTGTCTAAATCCTCCAGATTCGAATGATCTGAGGATATTAACACAGGGAGTCCCATTGATCCGGATCACATATTTCAGAAGAAGTGAAGCTATTTTACACAGGGTTAACCCCTTGGCAGCTGGCTGTTCATTTCTATGAGACTCTGCCCCTCTGGTCTCATCAGGGCTTGAGTCTTAAGAATGGTCAGTCCCTCACCTTTTACAGTCATTCTGTGCTTCACCTCTGGGACCTTTATTAATTAGAGATGTTTTACAGGGGTCAGGCTGAGGTGTGTAGAAGCAAACTGGGGTGGCTCAAACTGCTTTGCAATGGGAATCGGGTTCCAATCTTTATTAGAAACACAAGTGTCTGTCAATCCCCATTAGAAACCCAGACATTTCATTTATTTCAATTCATTAGATTCTCGACTCAGTTTTTCGGCTTCATGTTGCAACCGTTAATGTGAAAAGTAAACCGCAACAAACTTTGAATCACACAGTGAGATGTGAAGGAGTTTCATGTTTTCTTTACAGTGATAGATTTGGAGGATAAGGTCACTGTGGAGCAATATCCTAGTACATCTAGCCCTATGTTTTGGCGAGGTCCATCGCTGCACATGGAGCAGGGGAGCTACAGGACTGGAGAGAGAGAGAGCCGTGCTGGTCGCTGTGCTCCACATGCCACTGTTCTGACCCAGCAAGGGTCACCTCCCCTCAGGGCTCATTTAGGAGCTACTGTATTTTGGCCCAGTTTCAATAAAGCTGTTTACTCTAACTGTGTAATCTGCACAATGTTTTTTGTGGAAAAGCGAAATAGCACAACAAAAAAGAAAAGAATTACAAAACCAGTGATCACACACAACCCATCTCGGTCCACTCTGAAGTATCCCAACGTTTGGTATCTTAGTCTGCATTTCTTTCACAAAATAAAGGTGGAAAATCGCAAGGTGGAGTGAACAGATTTGATAAATAGGGGTCTAAGGGCTGGTATGATCGAGGTCATGCTTTATTCGTGAAAGGAAAACATTACTGGAAAAAAAGCAGTCCAACTGCTTTACACTGATGAAGTTTTTACCTTTTAATTTACGAGGTAGTGTTTTTGATCTTATGGACAAATCTTTAAATTAAATGTTATCAGCTTTTTTTATGTTCCTTTTACAGCAAATGGTGTGAATTGCATTTTGAAGTACTGTAAAGACCTTGGCAAATATAGCCTTGCTGTATACAGTAGTATAAGTGTTGAAGCCCTTTATTAATTTCAGGGTGATCCCTCACAGTAGTGTAGCAACACTTTTAACACTGGGGTGGAGACATCAAGGCTCTTGATCCTGAATCCAATCGAGTAGTGTTGGATCGGGGTGAAGAGATTGCAGGTGACAAAAATGACAGCCTTCATATAGTGAACCGTTGAGAAGAGTGGCAAAGATATCCCCAAGACTTGCACAAAAAGCAACACCTAATATGACACGTTGACCAGAAGCTGTGTCAAATCCAACAGGGGTCTTACCAAATACCTGCCCAGTCTATAGAGAAAGATGGGTGAATAGGTGTCGATGATCAGGACTATTTTTACTAGGCATCGCTTTGAAAGTCAGCGAAAGGGGGTGGGGCTACCCCATTACTGCCACTCCAAATTACTGCAATCGAGGCAGGTGATGGCTCTTTAACGACACGTATTTACCTCTGGGCAGTGAGTCAATTGGTCCAGGCTGAGTGAAGAGATGTAATTACCACACAAAGTCAACTGCAACATAATCCCCCCCCCCCCAACACACATACACACTTTCTAATTAAGAGGAAGAGACAGTTGGAATTAAAAAACAGGGCACATTGATTTTTCAATGACAAGGTCTGTACGGGGGGGGTGTCTGTGGGCATTACACACCCCTACCAATCTAGATAGCTTTAAGCCCTAGCACTTTCACTCATTACTATTGACAGGGGCTTAAGCAAAGAGTGCCATGCCTCTCCAGTCCTGAATGCTCCCCTCCCCTAGTCTTGTTCCTGTTGTTTGCAGGAGGTGATGTTTGTAATTCATATGGGATTTTAATCAATTTCGTGACGTGCTTTTCCGGCTTGTTCTTTTTTCTTTATTCGTTCCCTGGTTAAATTAAGTTAGCAGGAATGAGAGGAAGTGATCCAGCAGGGAAAAAGGGGGGAGTTAATAACCCTGCCAATGCACAGCTTGAATTTCATCTGCCCCGTGATATTGTGTTTGCGTACGTGCGTGCGTGTGTGTGTGCGTGAGTGCGTGCGTGCGTGTGTGTGCGTGAGTGCGTGCGTGCGTGTGAGCGAGCATTACCTACATTACTGTATGTGAGAAATCGAAATGTACTTTTCCTCTGAGCCTAAAAGTTGAAGAAATCTTTCAATGACAGTTTATTTCATGTAGTCCCAGCTTTTGAGATTGTGGCGATCCATGCTGACCACATGGGGTTTGGAACTGTAAATCTACCCTTACAGGAATGAGAGAAAAACGCTGTGGATGGCAGGCATACATTACTGGGAGTTTCTATGATACAGTCTAATGATTTAATAGAGCTTGCTAAACAACAAAGATTGGGTCTGCTGTAATGATGGATGCCTTGAGGTGACTTAGTGACCGTGTTCGCCTGTATTACACATTAGGGAGGAACTTCTCTCTATGCAAAAACACTGCTAATTTAGCAAAGTCCTTTACCATTCAATTGGACTCCTCATATGGGCCTGATTTACTAAGTTTGTGCTCCAGATCAACTTTTACAGCACTTTTTAGCTGAGTTTAAAACCCTCCTAAACTGATGCCCCTCTGAACGAATGAATTTCTAAACTCCTTTCTCTTCTTCTCTCTCTCTTCCTCTCGAGTTCCTGGCGGCCTGTAAATGATCGGATGTTTCTCTTCTACCCAAATCCCTAAATATTAATATTAAACCTGTATTTCTTTCCACTGCCCAAAAAGACAGCAACCACAGCCTAGGATTACCAGCGTGCCACAGTATGTGCAGTTTCATTCAACTTAGAGCCAAAGGGTTCGCTAATAATGCCATAAACAGCATCAGGGTTACAAGTTTTAGGGTGTTTTCCGTTGATGGTAGGTATAGGGGATGTTAAAAAATACCTGAAAGCCTTTTCTGCCCCTTTTCTTATCTTTTGAACTGGAAAGGGTTAACTCCGCCAGCAATCACAGTCCCGCTGCCCAGTAGAGCCATCGACTATGTGGAGTCCATAATTACACACTACAGCGCTACAGAAATAGAAAATTGCTACTCTTAAATCAAAACAGATGAATAAATTATACAATTTCCTGGTCTAGCGCAAACGGCTACAATATGGGGCTTATTTTCATTACTGCATTTCATGTGGACGGAGGTTAGGACGAGAAGCGCAGGAGGGGCGTGGGGGGCTGGGATCCCTCTCTGTTTGTGTAGTGGTTGGGGGGTATTGGATGGCATGGGAAAGGGGTATTGCTTTGTGGAGTGGGTCAGAGCAGGGGGTAATCTTTAGTCCTTGGTGAAGTCCATCCTCTGAGTTTGTTGTTCTTGTTACAACAACTTGCAATCAGTGTCTGGGTCTTTGTGCACTAGATCAGGGGTGTCCAGTCATGGTCCTGGAGAGCTAATCCACTCCAGGTTTCAACGGTAAAATGAGATCATGAACTATCTTATGGTTTTGGTGGAGGATTAATTGTTTCAATTAAGCAACAGGGTTGGAACAAAGACCAGGAGTGGAATAAGCCAACTTTGGCCAGCCTTGCCTCTGTAGCTGTCTTCTTATTGGCCATTCGTTAGTTGTACTTAGGAACTCCTCATACTTTCCCGTTTGCAGTTGCAGTAAATCTTTGTTCACCCATTTCACAAATAAAAAGCGTCAAACTGCTCAAGACAGCCGATCACTTGACAAGCTCCTTTGCATAATAACACTGCCTTGATGCCTTATTCCCTGCTAATTTGTAAATAGCTTACATTCTGAATTAGCTTGGAAGTGTTATGTATTCTGTTGGTTTGGTATCCTTCTTCTTTTTCCACCTAGTTATTTTAATACACCCCCTCTAACATCTCTCATAAGCTATACAGCGATACTTAGCATTATAACAGGGTGAACCTCTAATCATTCAGGGTATTGAGTAGAATAACAGGGTGATAGTCTTTTTGATGGCAGTGTCCAAGTATTAGAATTGGAAAAACAATTCAAATCTGTCTGTTGAAATATAGGAACAGAAGTATCAGCTGAGGAGACAGGGTGGAAGAGTAAAAATAAACAATGCAATCTGAAACTGGAAGCATGCCATCTGACAAGAGAAACATGGAAGCGAGTTTCAGCCGTGGATGGCATGGAAATTTCATTTTGAAAAAAATAAAATGAAGTTACGGTAGAAGTCAGACCGACCAAGGGGAGAAGATGAGAATGTTATCAAAACAGAAACTTGAAAGGACTAAAATCCAATAAACGAATTAAGCAAACTGGTCATTTCTATAGTCATTTCTCAATTTCTTGGTCAGGCAAGAACCATGCTTACTAAATATGAAATTTAATAAGAAATCTGAACATGTCCTATACATGAAACCCAGACAACTTGCGACTGCAACGGGACTGAACAGCTTCTTTCTTTGACAAAGTAAATAGTACCACAAACACCACACTAACTCATGTACTGTAACTTCAGTTTAAGCCATTTACCAACCTTTGATAACTCAAGATGTCATTCAATTGCTCTGATGCCTTGAAATGTCCTGAGTCATGTGTCGGTTTAGTGATGTGGACTTATAATGACTGAGGGATTCCAGCTGGATTTGAACCCTGGTCTTCCCAATGTAGTAACCTTGCCGATGCGTGCCTGTCTCTCAGTCATGTGTACTGTACCTGTGTGATTGCCTTCCTGTCCCTTCTGCAACCTTTACCAGCCTGCCTCCAGCCTCAGGACCTCCCAGCCCCCCTTCATTAATCACCTGGAAGTTCTTCAAGGAGCGAGGTTCTTGGGTAAAGGGGGCTGATAGCTGCAAGCTGTCCAGAATCACACTGCTGTAATCAGTTTCACCCGGGTGAAAAATTATTGCAGCTCCCAAAGTGACAGTGCTTGAACACTCTGGCCCTGAATGAGAGATCTCTCTGTCTGTGATCTAGATGTGATTACCACAAGAGGGACTGTGGAACTCATTGCCAGTCAGTCAGTCTGTCTGCCTGTCTGTGCCTCACTGCAAATGCCTGGATTTATTGCAGTCAGGTGGGTAGAATGCAATTTAAATGTTTCCTGGGTTGAGCAAAAAAATAGCTTGAGACTTGCTTTTCATTTTTTTAAAGAAAGTACAACATTTCGCCACCTGGTGGCATTGTATGCTATACAAGAATCAAATGTAACGAAAATGCACTGACAGTACATTTCGAACTGGGTGGCAAAAAATAAATAAATAAATAAAATATATATATATATATATATATATATATATATATATATATATATATATATATATATATATATATATAATATTCATATATTATGTCCCATATGTACCTATTCTAATCTTTCAGCCTGTCTGCAAAGTACAATACAGAAATAAACATAACAACGACAACAAATACACTTGAGCATGGATGGCACTGTGTTTTTAAATACATTGTTTAAGCAATGTTTGGTCCAGGTCTCTCCCTGGGGGTGCCTTTCCACGTGAAATCAGATTACGGATCATTGTTGAGAATATGAAGGTCTGAATATTTCCTCTCTCAGGCACCCCAGGGGGAGGGGGGAAACAACGCTGCCTCTCCTTCACTTAACCACTCGATCTCCCTACCGTTCACAAGATTTCATTTTCAAAGAGAGAGCCCTTTGATTGCTAGGCCTGAAATATGTTCTATTGAAATAAGAGAATACAAAAGCAGTGAGTTTCAACAGAGTGGAAATCTTATCCCAGGCACAGACCCACAAGAAAAGAAAATGGGATTTATCAGTCTGCGGCATTGCGTTGTGCTTAGCCCCCAGCTGCACAGCATCTAGAACATTATTATTATTTATTTTTTAAGGTCACCCTTGTAGCCCGTTAAGTAAAAACATTACATTACAAACACGCTTACAATACTGAGATAACCTGCCTCCCTCCTAGTCCCTCCGCTCTAACCACTAGGCCACACTGCTTCCCTCCCAGTCCATCGGCTCTAACCACTAGGCCACACTGCTTCCCTCCCAGTCCATCGGCTCTAACCACTAGGCCACACTGCTTCCCTCCCAGTCCATCAGCTCTAACCACTAGGCCACACTGCTTCCCTCCCAGTCCATCAGCTCTAACCACTAGGCCACACTGCTTCCCTCCCAGTCCATCAGCTCTAACCACTAGGCTGCACTGCGTTGTGCTTAGCCCCCAGCTGCACAGCATCTAGAACATTATTATTATTTATTTTTTAAGGTCACCCTTGTAGCCCGTTAAGTAAAAACATTACATTACAAACACGCTTACAATACTGAGATAACCTGCCTCCCTCCTAGTCCCTCCGCTCTAACCACTAGGCCACACTGCTTCCCTCCCAGTCCATCGGCTCTAACCACTAGGCCACACTGCTTCCCTCCCAGTCCATCAGCTCTAACCACTAGGCCACACTGCTTCCCTCCCAGTCCATCAGCTCTAACCACTAGGCCACACTGCTTCCCTCCCAGTCCATCGGCTCTAACCACTAGGCTGCACTGCTTCCCTCCCAGTCCATCATTATGTCTTTAATAAGTCCACTAATTTCGTATTTCAGAAAAGAAACAGAAAAGATATCAAAGCCTGCAGCTGAAAATAAATTCATTTTAAAATGCAAAACTACCTTATGTATGTTAACACAAAAAAAAAAAAAAAAAAAACACCTGCTTGTTAGTGTCGACCTGACACTCCAACATTAAACAACAACGCACAGGTAGAACTAGACTGACAAAGACATTGGGTCCAGTCATTTGTTGACTTGACTTATAGTTTTCCCTTGACATTCTGATTGAGTGTAAACAGCTGAGTGATTCATATGGATGGACTTGTACCAGCCCTTCTTTACAAGAACTACGACTCTCCAATGCTTTTGTGCACGTATCTGCTATTTTCCCTACACAAGGGCACAGTAGTTGATCAAGGAACTAAGGCTTTTGTGGGTTTAGAGGTTGTTTGTCAACTGCCTGTCATGTGCAAACGTGTGGCTCTGGTAATGTTGGAAAGAGAGCAGATAGGAGCTGATTAGGGGTGCTTTCACCAGGATGCAGCAGAAAAAAAAGCGAGGATCTGCGTTGTGTAAGTTACATTTTGTTCTTGTTAAATGTCAGAGTGTGGTTAGAATGCATTAAATTTTCATTGCCTGTTGGTAAGATAATCGCTCTGATTAAATGCTGGCCATGTAGCAAGGATGGATGGAGAGGGAAAAACAGACTGCAGCTGGGTGTGGGGTTTCAACTGAGCGGGGGGAGAGAGAGCGAGAAAGAGAAAATGGGGAAGGGAGAATAGATCAGAAAGAGAAAGAAGGGAGAGATAGGGGGTGGGAGGGAGGACAGAATGAAAAAGAGGGTGAGAGAAGGAAAGGTGATGGGAGGGGGGAAGATAAAGATAAAGATTGAGAGAGAGGAGAGAGGGAGAGAGAGAGGAATGGTAAGAGCGAGATGGAGAGAGAGGAAGGTAAGAGAGACAGAGATAATGGTGGGACTAGTAAGAGATATAAGAGAAACAGATGGGGAGATAGAGAGGGAGGTTGGGAGAGAAATACAGGGAGGTAAAGAGATAGTGAAATGGGAGAGAGAAAATAAACATGAGGATTTCATAGAGAGAGCTGTGTGGAATGAGGTCTTGGCAGCGCACAGAGGTCAGGGTTAAGACAGCTCTAGGGACACAACACTCAGCAGATAGGCACTTACACACAAACAGAGACCTGTAGAAATACAGTGGTTAGATTAATAGACATGTTTTCACCCCAGGTTCTACCAAGGTGATTGAGGTAGTCGGCGTCTGATTATATTTACACTTGCCCTTTATTGTATTCAGCATGCATTCAGAGGAACACAAAAAAATTAGAAAGGTTGCTTTCCATTCTGACCCTGTAGACACCCGAGTGTGCTCAACATGCAATCTGTACAGCAGGTGCAGGGAATTAGTGACTCCTGCCAAGATCTCCACCTGTCATTTCCTGTTCACAGGAGCTGACCCATCTCTCTCTCTGCTCCCTCCCTCCCACTCTCTCACTCTCTCCCTCTTTACACCCTTTCCCCTTTTCTATTCCATTCTCTCATAATTTTCCATCTGTCTTTCCTTCCCAGCTATATATCCTCATTTCTCCAGCCACATCTTCCTCCCTTTATAAATACATTGCCCCTCCATCTCCTCTTCCTCTGCCTCCTTATAGCACTTTATCTCTGCTATCCTATCCCTCTCTATCTGTCTCTACCCTTCTCCATGTACCCCTCATTGACCCATCTCTCCCTTCCCTTCTTTGTATCCCTACACCTCTGCCCCTCTCCCTCTTGCCATCCCTTATAACTCCTCTCCCTCCATCTCTCTCTTTGCACAAAGCCTCTCAGCTAATTTGAAATGCAACAGGGGATAGTCAAAGAGTGAGATCTTAGTGCTCCATAAGCACACAGCTCTTAGTCGAAGCGCAAACAAAAAGAACACCGTTAGAGATCAGCCTTTTTCTCCCCTAAAAGCCTCCCTTTCAAAAAGAAAAGAAAACCCCACCCCATTCAAAATGCACCACAAAAAATAAATAACAAAATGGATACAAATAATGCACTGACTACACTTGTCTGTCAGCAAGCCACTCACAAAAATCTCTCCCTCTCCCACCAGTCAGACACACTCCGACAGCACGGGCACCAAACTGAACACTGTCCCCTTACCCAGGGCCAAACTATGGGCATAACTGGCTGGGCATATTCTGCTAAGAAATAAATAATAATAATAATAATAATAATAATAATAATAATAATAATAATAATAATAATAATTAGTTCTTGGAAAGGCTACAGCACTCTCCTCCTTCTCTCTTTTCTCTGAGCCAGAGCTCAAGTAATCCCCCAGTACAGTGTTACTAGAAGGGGACCCTGTGCTGTAGAAGGTGCAGTCCTTTAAACGAGACGCTAAACTGAGGTCCTGTCTCTCCTGCATCTACGATGCTTCTCTATATCTAATCCGAACCTTTCAAACTAGAGCAGGGGTGTTCTGGCACAGTAAAATAAGCCTGACAGACTCTTATAAGGCACCTTATCTAAAGCCAGACCTTACCTGACACCCCCATGCTACTCACACCTGTTGAACTGAGTGGAATGTGCCAAACCCATTTCACTTGTTGAGGAAGCTGGGATAGAGCCCAGCCCTCTGGAAGTGAAAGGCTTCTGCACTCTGTGCCGCTTGTCTTCCTCGCAGTAATGCAGTCCACAGCATCTATGATGTATGTACATTTCCCTAAGCGTCTCTTTTGAAATTTCTTTCTTTTTATAAGATTACTTCTTTGTAAGTTCTTCATTCACACAGGTGTCAGTTTAAAGATTACAGGCCGCTCTACAAAAGATCTCAAACTGCTCAATTTAAGGCGATAAGGAACTACTATGGGAATACTGCAGTGCTGCAGTGAGTCCACCACAGTAAACATGAACCAACCCCCCATTCAGCCATTTCATCACACTTTAATGACAGCTCAGTCAGTGTAAAAAACTATTCACATGAAAACACAAACTGGGTTTGATTTTGGGAAATAGTCAAAAACGTTAAATGAAAAAAACAAAACAAACAAACTTTTAAATATGTTATCCACAGTAATTACATATGCACACCCTTATTTTCTAACTTTCATTGTATTTCCCATGTAATCAAATATCAGTTGCATTGTAATTGCATGCTTTCCTTGTCTATTCCTTCCTCCTACATGCAGGAGGCTTTGCAGACAGTGCCTAACAAAACTCCACAAAGAGGATAATTAAGGGGTGGCTACAGACAATGTAATGTAGATTACTTTATTAATTATTCATCCCTGGAAGTATCAGCAGGCAGGGGCTGTGGCTGTGGCTGGATACATTAACTCAGTGCTTTAATTGTAGCCTTGGAGAAGGGGTAGTGATGGTATCACATAACGACTGTTGTTGTTTTGCTATGTCGGAACAGATTGAGCAAACCACCAACCAGCACCCTATGCAAAACAAATAGCGCCCCTCTAAGCAGCACACGGCTCCTTTCTAGTGCCGTCTCTTTCAATGTGATCTGTCCACACGGCTCTAATGCTACTTCATTATCCTGACCTTGCTATTCTTTCCCTCCTGGGTCAATTCCAAGCTGAGTGAGCTGGTTTAGTGATGTGATCCACTGTGGGCTAACCAGTCAAAGCCAACAAACTCCTATTGACTGTTCCATCCAAGCCGGTATTAGTTCTGACCAGAGTTCATAAATCAAACTTAACAGGTTGTGTCAAATACAGCTCTGGTTTTAATGTGACATAAACTAACCTGACACCTGTATGATGGCTGGAAGACATTGTAAACAGTTGGTACATTGACCCCTGGTCCATCGACTAAAATTGACTGAGAATGGATTGATGTCTTTGTGACAGGCAGCACAGAGCAGCCCAGGCTGGGACAGCCTGGACTCAACACATTCCAGCATCGGCAACCTCCCACAGCAACCGCGCTCGGCAACCAGCTGACATCAATCACACACACTCTTAAAGAGACGGCATATCTTTAAAAAAAGGGATTACAATGGGAAACAGGAACTGTATAAAGAAGTTTTGTAGTATGGGAAAAGCATAGGACAATCTGCATTCAAAAGATCATCACATAGACCTAAGGCATTTTAGCACTTATAGTACAACAGAGATGAGCTCAAGGCTAAGCTTTCAGGATTCATGGCTAAATTCACACTTTGAGTTGCCTGGACTTACCTGGAGTTACTGGTGTGAATTAGTATTGGAGTTTGTACTCTTGTGGTGGACATGAAGCCTGAAATATGAGTGCCTTGCATTTCTATCTGAACAAGGGTGCAAATGAAACCAAAAAATGTAAAATCTGAACTTTGCATGAGGAAATCACAGCACTGAAAAACTGATAAGATAAGTGCTGTTGATGGAAAAACATGTCTTTTTTTTTTTTTTTTTTTTTTTGCTATGATGCAGATAGTTCATTTTTCACACACTTTGAGTTACCTGGATCCAGGTTTGCTTTTCGGACATAAGAAAATGTATTTTAAAGCCTTGGGGGTTGCTTATTTAAGTGTACCTTATAGAAATAAAGCTTAGAGTCCTGGAACTTTAGGACCTATCCTGGTGGAGCCTTGGGGATGCCAGTGTTTGAGAGAAGGAGCTGGGCAGGGAGTGTCACAGCGCCCCCTGACTCAATGAATTCCAGCCCCCATTCCCTCACTAAATGTATTAAATCCAGGCCCAGCACATAAAGGGTTAACTACGCCACCACCAGCTAAGGAATCCTGAATGTTCTATTGTAGTCCCACTGCACATTAACAAGCACCAGCCCTGCAGGACTTCAATACCAACAGCCTCAAGACCCCTCTTTCTTTTCTTAAAAAGCTACAGAAAGAAGTCGCTTTATTTACACAGCTTGCCATATCATGTTGGATCTCTGATCTTCTCTCTCTAAGCTGGGGCTTAACTGGAAAAGGCTCACAGGAGCCTGGAGCCCTCGCACACTACATTACATTACCTGCATAATTATATAAGGGATTAAGCTAAGATCCCATAGTAAACAACACAACAGTCAGAAATATAATAAGAATAATCCTAGTCATAGTAATCATGAATAGACAAGTCCTTAGGGATTTTCTTGTTGTTAAAATAATACGTCCTGACCCTCTCTATTGGAAATAGTGTTTGACGAGCCAGGTCAAGACAGCACACCATTCACACTGAAACAAACAAACAAACAAACACAGGCTTGAATATGACAGAACAAGCATACGATTCAAATGCTGTAAGTCACATTCATAAAAAGATTCAGCGTGTGTTAAAAGTCAGCTAGTGACATGCTCATTATTTATCTACACTGCGCCCCCTAGATATATAGTAAGATGACTCATATAGTGTACAGACAAATGCTCTCTGTACATGAGTCACATACAAAGCATATATGCAGTTTACAGTATATTGTTGCCTAAATACTGTACACTTATATTAACTACATGAGGTTACACTGTTGTAACTATTTCTTAATTTTCACTAATTGTACTTTGATATGGAAGATAATAAAGCGATGGTTAAAGCATACAGTACATTAATCACATAAAATAACCATCAGAGAATTGAGAGAAAGTGCATGTAATGAATATTTAACAAACCATGTACTGGCATCTGCAGTGTGGCTGCTTCTATCAAACCAGCAATTCTGCACACACACTTCCCAATTCAGTGAACTTTTATCTGGGATTTTTGGTTTTTGAAGAATATCTGCAGTAAAAATGTAACAAATCAGGATCCTTTTTTTTTTTTTTTTTTTTTCCCTGATTCATTATCAATGATCTGTCAAAATATTTTTTTCCAGCTTAAAACAAGGACCACTTGTTTTTGATATTCCTGGAGGACCTGCTACTGCACTCTCCTTGGCATTATTAGAATGAAGACCGAGTCCCAACGTGAGATAAATCGAGTAAAGAGAGCTCAATAAAGAACGAAGAAGAAGTCAGCTTCTTAAAGTAGCCTCAGGGCAATAACATCATGAATCTGTGAATGGGCAGAGGGCTTGATTCCAATTATCCATTAATATGGATTTAGGATTAACAAGAAGCACTAAAGGGCAGGTAACTAGGCTTAAATACCTAATACTTGAGTGTATAATTAATGTGGATGTGCACGGCTTTCTTCTGCTGTGGCATGTGAGAGCGAGTGAACAGTACATGTGTGTGAGGGAGTGGACCCCATATCACATAGGAAAGTCAAGCCCAGGTATATTATCAGCCAATATGTTCCAAGATATATGATATTGTAACCTGCTCATGGGAGCACAGATTTATTTATACTGTTTGAAAAAACAATTAACGTAACACATGGGCGAGGGAACGCAGCATTCAAAGAGGCATCAAAGAAAAGAAAAGCATTTCATACAGAAGGAAGAATGACAGAAAGGAAGCCGTGTGTTGCAGTCTCTATGGGGCAGCCCTCTGCGACACTGTCCTTGTTACACAGACAGACTTTCTCAACCAGCACCTTGTACACTGGCGACCTACTTAGGCTGACAGCTGAGCAGCATTAAATGTGAGCCAGGAATAGTTTCCTGGTATTGATATGCTATTTATATATATTTTTCTGCATTGCATAAATTAAATTAGGCAACAGAAAGGGAAAACTAAGGAGCAACCTAGTTGTGGTATTTCCAGTCATTTTCCATTGTTGTCATTCAGAGACATAGAGAGTTCTCATGATCCAAAGTATGGGTAATGAGAGGAGAACGGTATGTTCCAGTCTTTATGGTGTAATCTAGGTCTATGTATTGACTGATGCCAGCAACCTCAAATGTTATGTTACTGTAGCTAAACTTCTGTTAGGTGTTGCGCCAAACTAAGGGCCTCCTGCACTAAACAGGTAACGTGTTTTGCGTGCAATAAGACTCTTTACCGCGTGCTTTTCTACACCTACTGTATTCACTAGGGTTTGGCAGGCGACCTTCCCCACGCAATGAATCGCGTGGAAAAGGGTAAGGCTTGCGAGTCATTTAAATACAATGAAAAATGTTAATACATGGAAATGTATTCAAACAGTGAAATGCAGGACCGAACCAGATATGATAATACACTATACTAATATACTACAACACGCACTTATTAGTAGCACATTCTAATAATAATAATAATAATAATAATAATAATAATAATAATAATAATAATAATAATAATAGACCTTGTGTTTAAGCTCCAAGCTGATTTGTGTGTCCCTGTTCATTGAGATTATTTTTGTTCCCAAACTGCATCGATTCTATATTCTAAACGATACCTTTGAATGTAAATGCGTGGTTTGGAATCTAGGCAAAGCTCACTTTTGACCACTTCTGCACCTAGAAGATTCGCTTCGTCAGTCCGAAGGTTTAGCATTAAACTAAAAACTCGCTCCACGAATGCCTTACTGCATGGCACAGAAACATCCCGAACAATTTTCAAGATATTCGGTCCTTCTACTGTCCTGAAAAATGCCGATGAAACTGTCATCTTCCACAATGCCAGGGGCAGCAGTCGAGATAGCCACGGGGGTCCGCTTTATTGTAATTCTTTAGTTTTATCGATACTATATAGAATGCTGTTAGGCTGGCATTGCGATGGCTAGTACAGAAGCAGGGAGCTCGTATGAGGAGCACGCAACTTGCTTTCAGGGAAGGACCAGTAATAAACTTTTCATTGAGACAGGAACAGTGTTTAAAAACTGAACAATGGTACCCTATTTATTAAAGGTACGTCAGAAATTATTTCAGCTTCAGTGTGTGTATTTTTTGTTTAAACTGTAAGTTGCCCTGGGTAAGGATGTCTGCTAAGAAATAATAATAATAATAATAATAATAATAATAATAATAATAATAATAATAATAAATAATAATAATAATAGCTTAATTAAATCAGATTAAAATTACCATTGCAGGTATTACTAAAGATTAATTATGGTTTCTGAATATATGAGATGTCGGTAGCTACACACCATCCGTTTAATTATTAGAAGTAAAAAATATCGTGGGAAAGTACATGGGTCATCAGTACCAAATGAAGGTATATTTATTTATTTATGTATTCATTCGTTCATTCATTCTTGTGCTGCTTTGAAATTAAATCTATTTGTTTTTACATGGAACGTTTTTTATACTTGTTTAAATGTATAAATGGACAATATGATTCTATTGTCAATTCGTGTTGGATATCTCTCATACAGAGGCTTGTTGTGAATTGGCACATACGTTATATACGGTGTGTTACAAGGTGTGTGCTGATTAGAAGGTTAGTCCACCCTATTTTTGCATCTGTTAAGTTTAGTGAATAAGGTGTTAACCGCTGGATAAAACGGCGCAAAGCGATCTTCCTTTTTCACACAGTGCAGTGTCAGAAACACTGCAGTTTAGTGAATGAGGCCCTAAGTGTGATAAAAAAAACAAATAACTACCAATTATCAGGTTTCTGCTGCTTGCCCTTTATGAGCTGGGGGAAACCCATCTTGCATTGTGTGTGTGTGTGTATGTGTGTGTGTGTGTGTGTGTGTGAGAATCCCAGGTTATTTTAATTCTTCTCTGGTCTGGAGTTCGGTTCCTGCTGCCCGCCTCCGGTCTGTCTTCGCTGGATTGAGCGATACCGTTATCCCCAACGACCAGCCTAGCCCTGGTTAATGTACTCTCTCTCTGGCGTACCACAATGCCCATTCAGAGCCATTACAGGTCACTTTGTGTAAACACCACCGGCAGGATAGCACTACAGCCCCACTGAGTGCTGCCCGGTAAAGGTATCTCTTTACGGGAAACAATAACAAAAACATACCCCTTCCCTCCTCCTCCTTCATTCATCCATTCACTCACTCACTCACACTCCCTCTCACTGGACTGGAGCAGGAGATGCGCTGTCTTCCGGGAGCACGATGCCTGTAATCTGACCAGAAATAGAAACACAAACCATAGTCATTCAGCTACCAGCAGGATGCTATAGCAGGATCGGTTTTAATTATCTAAATAGCGGCTGAGCTCTATATAAACCCACTGGTGCCCACTCAAGACTTTGAAGACCCCAGTTTATCCAATCGTATACCATAACTTATTTTCTGTTAGTATGGCTGAACATTTTAGAAATGTGGGATTAGAAAAACTGGGACCACACACTGTTGTGTAAAATTGGCTGTCTCGCATAGGTTACTTTGCAGTTTCAGTCATGTGATGAATTTTCCTTTACTCTGAAAGAGGACGCACGTCCGTCAAGATTGGATTTCTAATTTTTTGTCCAACCCCTCTCAGTGAGTCGTGCCAACAGTAACCCCAGGGGCAGAGTGGGTCGCTCTGATCAAACGACAGTCTTACCCTCTGATCTCACTCTAGCTGGTTTGTCTCTTTCTTCTTCTCAGTTTGTATCGAACAGCAGTCACTAGTCATGTCAGGGTCCCTCGCATGGGGACCTGTCACTCTCCTGATGTTCGGAGACAAATGACTTCCATAACCCCCCCCCCAGCCACTGCCTAATCAATACCAAGTCTAAGTGGCATTTCAGTCTTCATAACAATGTTTGTGTTGTCAGTCCCTGGTGCACACTGCTGCTGCTGTGCCCAATGAGCAGGATGTACAGTATATAATATTGTAGCGCAGTCTTTATTAGCATTACAGCATTGACAGCACACATTACTTAATGGCTGCTATAAGAGAGGACTCAACACATTAGGTATATTATGGTACTCAATATAACTAGAGCTGCACAAAGCTCTCCGTAGCTGAGGGTCATTTGTGTTGATTGGGTTAATTGACCATTACAAATGAAACTGAAGTCATTTTCAGATGAACATGTTTTCCTCATGCATTTCAAAGTCTGAAACTAAAGAAATACGCAGCTGTAAAAAAAATAAAAACAAAAAATGATTGGCTTGCTTCATGGGCAAATTCAGCACTGTCAGTTATTTACTGTCACCCGATTGGTCAAATAGAAAGAAAAAAAAGTTAACTTGTAAATATGTCTGCATTGATTTGTAGAAAATGAAATGTGAACTGAATTGTGCTGTTAAAACAGATATGTAAAGCGCTGGGCATCGGTCTGTAGCCAGGTAAAAAAGTCCTACAGCAGTCACCATGATATACTATAATAAACTATAGTAAACTCTGGTCTACTACACTAAACACCATGGTACATTTTTCACTACCTCAAGATACCATGGTATTCTACCATGACTTACGCTGGCACTCAGCACTTTACCACAGAAAATGTTTGCTTTTGTGGTATATATAATGGCTATATACAATACCATGATAGTTAATAGAGTTTAGTATGGTAAACTGATCTACAGTACAATGTGCTTCTTTTTTAAATGTGCTAAATATTGCAGTACAATGTCATTTACCAAAATAATGCATACTTCACCATAGTCAATGTGTGTACTATGGTAAACGATTTCTATATTATTATTGTTTGTTTTTATTGTACTGGATTAGTAACAGCTGTTGCATCAGTTAAATATAATAGTGATACATTATTTTTGTATGAACACTACAGCAGATTGGCAATGAGCAACTTTTTAGCTTGAAAATTGTAACCTTATATGGTCCTATCTGTTTTTTCTTTCATTAAATATATAGACAGGCAGATAAGCCAATCAAGGAGCTGAATGGAACTCAACATTTCCAATACGGAAACATTTAGTACAGGTTTATATTAAACCTGGGATCTATAAATTAGATTTAAAAACAAAACACCAAATGTAATTTATTAGCAGCGAGCACTGTCGACAAGCGTGCTTGGAGCCTGGGGCAGGGAGCTGGCTGCACCCCATAGATACCTTCCTACCACACGCACAGCGGCTTTATTGAAAAAGAGATAAAGAATAAATGCTTTAGAACCTGCCCCCATCCTCGGTGCTTTTGACAGCTCAATCTGCCTAAATACAGTTATGTTCCTGACAAATTTAGCATGAGGAGAATTATAGTGGAAGTTTGGTTGTAGGCAGCAATCATTTTTCTTTCACAGATAACGCCTAACCTACAGGTGTACCTAATGGTTATGTAATCCTGTATGTACGTATGTAACAATCTCTAAATGTCTAACAGACAGGCCACACTAGAAGCCCAGCAGTCCTAATTACTAGGCCACAGTGCCTCCCTCCTAGTCTCTCAGCTCTGATCACTAGACCACACTTCCTCCCTCCCAGTCCCTTAGCTGTAAAACTACTAGGCTACACTTCCTCTCTCCCAGTCCCTCATCTCTAACTACTAAGCCCAGTCACTGAGCCTATATCACATTTTTCACAATTCTAATGCATTTCTGACAGTGAATCATTTATGGCAGTTAAATGCTACAATGCAAAATCGCTTTCAAGCACTCTACACCCCAAGCCACTTTGTTGCTTTTATTAAAATACATTTGAAATAAAGAACACAAGCGATAAGCGTCCTGATAGCAATGAGAGATTTTTATTAAGGTACTCAAATCCCCATCGATCGGCATGCTAACTTCCTCAGTTAGCTCCTGAAGCACAAAGCTGCTTTAATGTGAACTCATGGGAAGGGCAAAACTGGGTTAATAAAATAACAAAAAACAACAAAATAAAAGAAGAAATGCATATAAGAAAAAAAAGATATATAAAGCTATGTTTTATATCATTCCCTCTCAGTCATCTGCAGCTCCAGAGCATCAGAGAAACCATAGACTTGTACACAAGTGTGTGTTTTTAGGAACAAAAATAAAACATCCAGGTTGCATGATATAGACACATCGGCCTGCGATGCAGGGATTGGTAAGTTACTGTAACAGGCAGTGTTGTGTGATACGTTTTTCGTTTTGGAGTCATACAGTCTTTTTTTTTCCTGTCTGACAATGTGTCTTTGCACTTCAAATTATTTAGAGAAAGTAGATTTTCACCCTCCTGCTGAGAATTATATTAAGAATTAAGAAACTATTGGCACCAGCAGTGCCCTGGGTTGGTGTGTATGTGTTTGTGATGTTGGCTTGGCTCATCCCTCCAGGAAGGTAGAGTGACACAGGGCACACGGTGATAGACAAAAAGGGAAAGAGACGGAGCGACAGAGAACCACGCCAAGGGCCCTCCTCCCTCTCGCTCTACTGCCACCAAGCAGCCCTTCTTTGTCCTCACACGCCAGCTGCTCATTCCTCCAGTCACAAAATATCAGATATCAATCTTCACACAAACACTTGTTTTTTTCTGAATTCCTGAAATACCCCTCGCCTCTCACCATGAAAGTGATCTTCACCATATAGAAGCTTCCAGATGTTTCTAGTTCCTTGCCGTCCCCACTAATGTGGCTTAACAGCGAAACCCCGGAAACAATGACACGCTTCAATTTCATATCTCACGCTCATCCCAAGGAGCTGTGCTTTGACTCTTTATCAGAGGCACAGGCGATATCTGAAGGCGTTAATTGTCCAATCCTTTTAAAACTCCTACTTCTCACGAACTGAACAAAGTTATTTCTGGGCTCCTCTTTCATTCAGTGAAATTACTGTTTTACTGACAATTGGATAAAAGGGGCAGGGTTACTTCATGCAGTACTGAAACATAGGAATAAGGTATTTACAAAACCCTTTGTCTGTTTCTAAGCAGACTTGGACGTATTGGGTTTCACGTTCTTAATGGAACGCAACAAAGCCCTTGTTTCCTAAGAAGTGTTGGGAGTGGGAAGCGGCTGTTTTGCCCATCAGTGCTTGTCCCTTTCCAACATGCTACAGTGCTTCCACTTTATAATGCTGTAGTTGAGAGCCATGCATAAAAGGTCATGCCCTATAACAACAATACAAGTGCTAGTGCGATGCATTATGGGGCAAAGGGGAGCCATGACCATAACACCACTATAGCCTGTTCTGTGGTATAAAAGGCTGTCTTGTAACGAGGGAGCATTGTATTTAATGAAATCTACTTAAAAAAAGTGCTTCCCACTGTAGCTTCCATTTGTACCCTCTCCTCCCTCACATGATACAGTGGCTTGAGTTAAATTGATCAATACCATTTAGGGTTTAAACAGGTGTCTGCCGTAAAGTGTATTACTCTCAAACCTCCAGAAACTGGAATAGACAAAAGGGATTATTTTTATGTGTAATGTCTCAAATTATATAGTTTACATGTTAATTGTGTTTTCTCTAGGAAAAAGGCCAAGAGAAAAGCACAGGATGCAACAACAAAGGACAAAACAGCATCATGCCCCCATCACTTAAAAACTAAACCAAAAAAACATTTGCAAAGCAGGCTTTAATATTTTATGAGGGATCGTTTGAAGACCTCTCAGTATTGTAGATATCCAGTAACTTGTTCCTATACCATGGTGCAGCATGGTGCTGTGTAAGCAAATCGTGGTTCACACAATCTGGTTTTATTTTGGAGAGGGCGTCCCTGAGAGAATCAGAGAAATTCCAAATCCCAGCATCTCGGCAGCGACTGGATTAATGATTTCTAACAAGTGATCTATAAATAAACCGGGTTATAGAGCTGAGCAAAGCGATCTGCAGCATGTTCCATTGTGGATAAAACTGCAACAAAGCGAAGCAGAGAGAATGGAGCGAACTACAATGGACTTACTTGAATTTACTGAGTTGACTTTCATGACAAAGAAGCCATCGCTTGAAAGCAAATCAATGTATAAGAAAGGAACTGGGAAAACCAAAGGCTGCAAATAAAGTTGGCGCTTGAATGCCATTGATGTTTATGTACCAATGTCCCTCGACCCCTCATAGACCTTAAGCATTATCTTCTTGTCATTATAGACATCACAGTTCTGCTATAGGGAGTTGACATTATAGCAATTACCATTTACTCTCAAGATATTTAGCAGTACCTACAAGAAACTTAACATGCTATAAATCGAAACAGGAACAGAAAACCATGTTTCATTATAGTAATACTGTACAACAAGTTACAACTCAAGGATATTGTTTTCATTCACAAAGTGAAACCTCAGGAACATGTGTGGATTCTTAAGACACATGGTATCACTTCCTGTACTGTAGGTCAATTTCACTCCATGCTCCCAGACTCACTCTTGTTGCGAACAGGAAGTAGCAGCTTAAAGATGAAGTATGATACATTTTCCTGTCTATTTTATGCTGTTTGCAATTAGTGTTTCTGGAGTCTGTTTCTTTAATAGTAGCTCAACATACTCGGCAATTATAAAAGACAGAGAGTAGGTGGGGCAGAGTTGAAAGGTCACACTGTATTAGGATTTGAATGGAACGAAGCAGGCTGTACAATCCTGGCACTTAAGGTTCTTCAGACAAGCTCAAATAAATTTTGAAGCCCGTAGCAGATTTGGATGAATTGAATGGATTTTAAAGACTTGCTAGCGAGCAGGACTAAGACAGCATAGCCCATCTGAGGCTGGTGAACCCCTTAGCTTGCAGCGCCACTGTGAATGCATTGGTGTGTTTGAGAGGTAAGCAGCTTACACACGCACAGTAGGAAGGCAATGCAAGGCAGCTGATGATAGAGGCGTAATAAAGGACACATTCTGATGTCAAAGCTATCAAACAGTGATTTTAAATCTTATCACATGTTCAAGTGCAAAGGGGAGGGGGTTGGGGTGGTTGAGAAGATCAGGCTTGTTACATGTGCAAACTGACTGGATTGACATGATGGGCTGAGTTTTTTAAACTTTGCATTCATGACACAGATTTTTAGTGCAGAACATGCGTGCATGACGGTATGGCATTGACAGTATATGTATTTGACACAATGTATGATGCATATCAGGGATGGGAAAAAAAGACTTGTATTTTATAGCCGTTTCACCCATTTCAGGTTTTAGTATGATCTTGATCAGTCTCAGTGTATAGGTAAAAAGCTCAAGGGTGTCTTATTAAACTCATAGTAAAACCAGGAACAGATCAAATTGCTATGCAATGGGAGTCTTATTCCCATCCCTGATGCATATATGGACACACATTGTTAACATTCCCTAACAAGTATTAAGCAATTCTAGAAGTTAAAACAGAGAGAGCTCTAAAAGGAATTTACTATATGTGTTTTATATTCAACATTCAGTTCACTCAAAAGGGTCCCTGCAATATTGATGCAGTAACACTTGACTTGATTCTGAACTGCAGGTGGGCATAGGACCAAAACCCTTGACCCCATAGCATTTAACCAAAATTTAAATGGAAATAATATTGCAATACATGCAATCAACACTTATGGGCACCCCTGTATAGACAGACAGACAGACAGGCAGACAGACAGGCAGATAGATAGATAGATAGATAGATAGATAGATAGATAGATAGATAGATAGATAGATAGATAGATAGATAGATAGATAGATAGATAATGATCATTCAGCTCCACAGTGATGGTCTTTCTCTACCCTCCTGTAGCTGTTGTGACTGAGCCAGCTCCTTCCATCACTGTAACCTACCACTGGCTGGCTGCCGTTCCCAGGCTTGAAAAGCCCACCTATCACTATGCAGTCCCTGGAGTAGCCTGCATTTAAGAGTGATTTCACAGTACATGAGCACAGCTAAACAATAGCATTGCAACCCCAACAGGCAGTAAGCTGAGTTATAATGTTTCTTTTTTCTACAAAAACAAAATGAATCAAGGTACAGTAACGAGGAGAATGGGGGGGGGGGGGGGGGGGGAATCAAAAAGGAGAACCTGCGAAACGTAGCGAGGCGTGTTTAATTAAATTTCATGCGCTGCCGAGTATCAGATAGAAACTGCACAACGTGCTCCCAGCTAAGAGGAGATGAGATTTGATTAAGGGGGCCACTATTAATTTATGGCAAAGTGCTCTCCTGATAAGTGAAAGCCTTGCTTTTAATTAATAGCCTGAAGGATTTAGAACTCAAGAGAACTCTTCTCAGAAGCTGGAAGGAAAGGAGTAAACACACACAACAAAACACGTCTGGCAGGCTGGATCTCTAAGGCTGGTGACTTTACAAGGTTAGGTACCAGGCAGCAGCACTTGCCAGGGGCTTCCTACTGAATGTGAGGGCACCCTGCTCACACTGGTAGACCACAGTAACCATTTATATGCAGCGATAGAGTTAAAAATGCTGCCCTTTACTACCTCTATATGACTACATGAGCCCAGCTTCAACTGTGATCGATGCTTAAGATGTGTACTTTTTTTGTGCATTACTAACTAGTAATCATAAAGAACTTAGAATAAGATGCAATGGATTTACTATAATATAGTAAGATACTATGGGAGTAGTTAGCTTCATTATATTGAGTCATGCACCAAAACACTAACACTATGAGCTACTATGGTCCTCAAAGTTCAGAACTGTAGGTGTCCCTTGGGGACCCGGGGTGCGGTCCCCTGCTATCCCCAAGTACACTTGCTGTAGTTTCAGTGTGCCACAACAGTAGCCACTTGACCAGACTACAAAATCGGAAGCATTCATGACCTAAGTGACTGCTCTAAGAGTGGTTTCAGGCAAGATTCAGTTATTCCTGTAATAGGAAAGTGTGAAATAAGAAATGCTTGGGAAATAAATGCAAGTATATTATCACATTGTGGTCCTAAATGGTTTCATAGTTCATAATCTAAGCCTCTGCAAAAGTTATGTAGGGATCTTTTGTAATTATTTTTCAACTTTAGCTGTGAAATAAGAAGGTACATAAATAAAATAGATGCCAGGGAGCAGATAAAACTTACTTCCAGTATAATGCCTCATAAATGTTTAGTAAGGCATGGCCGTCTTGCATTGAACAACAGATTAACTGCCACATGGGAAGGCATTAGATGATGCATAGATAAGTTGAACTCTTCCATGATAAATATCCAGCATACTCTGAAAGGATAATAATAGCCATTTTCATAGACTGCCATGCAATATTCATATCATGCTATTAATGTCAGATCCTGTGCACACACATGCAGTCTGCGTTCACCTAGATAGAGAATATATGAACAAATAACTGCACTATTTAAGAAGACGACCAGGAATGGATAGCCCTGCTCACTAATAACTTGCCGAATCCATAACCAACAATAAGTGCTGTGCACAAAAAGCTTCTTAGTTTAATTGGACTTTGTAATGACATAATCTTACTTTAAAAAAAAAAAAAAAGCATTTTTTTTTTTTTTTTTTTTTTTTTTTTAAACAAGTTATAAATGTTTCACTCAAGGAGAAAAAAATATATGTTCATTTTACAATACATGAATACAATACACTGAAAAACTATTGAAACATACGAATCTATCTTATACAAGGTCATAAAACAAATACAAAAAAATAAATATAAAAAAAACTTTTCAAGGTTAGACCTTGCTTTCTGAACCACAAACACACAAGCCAATTTGGGTTCGAATCCCAGCGCAGTCCTCTTTGTGCTCTCCATAGCCAATAAATGCTTCTTGCTGAACTGATTTGGTCAACAAGTCACACGTTTAGCGATGTTATCAATTTCTTTGTCCACTTTCTGGGTCAAGTGACACTTGAGGGAGCTGACACCTCGGGGCCTTTCAGGTAGTGACATGGTGTCAAGCCATTGATTTCCTTGATGGGCCAAAAGTTGCGTGCGTGGGTTTACGAGATACATCGGTGAAAAACCATAACGTGACACATGGGGAGTGCAAAGCTTTTGGGCGCTTGAATAATTAGTGTAAAAACAAGACAAAAAAGTTATTTTGTGTGCCTAAACCTATTAATTCAGAATGGGCGATCATAGCAAGAAAAAAAAAAATGACTACATTATTTTAGAACTGGGCATACACTGAAAACCTTTTCATCTGGTCAAAATTCTTCGTGTGTGAGGACCACATTGAACCTGAATGCTACGAAAGGAAGATGCAGGCGGAGCTTCTGGGGTATGAGGCTAAAACCTGATGCTATGCCAACAATATTTGCCCACAACAAAAAGAAATGTCACACAGCAAAGGCAGGCATCATCATTTAGCACAACAAAATCACCAAAAGGTCGGTTACTGCATACAACTCAATTACTACATTACAACTACCACAAAGTGGGCAAGATAAATGACGAGACCGAAGTATTCTGCTTTCTTTTTATTATCGTTTTCCAGTTTAGAAATTGTTGCGCTTCAGTTTTTCAATGTTTTCTCGTGTGTGTGTAGTGCTTCATGCTGTTTTCTCGTGTGTGTGTAGTGCTTCATGCTGTTTTCTCGTGTGTGTGTAGTGCTTCGTGCTGTTTTCTCGTGTGTGTGTAGTGCTTTGTGCTGTTTTCTCGTGTGTGTGTAGTGCTTCATGCTGTTTTCTCATATGTGTGTAGTGCTTCATGCTGTTTTCTCATATGTGTGTAGTGCTTCATGCTGTTTTCGCATGTGTGTGTAGTGCTTCGTGCTGTTTTCTGTTCTCACTCCTGTAATTATAATTTTCTGTCTGCTGCAATTTTACTCTGACTGAAGTGATATTATTGCTTGTTTGTATCTGTTGTACTGAAACGAGTGGTTTTTTGTAATCTTTTACCGTTACTGTATTTTTAAAACAAGACCACATTGCCTCCCTCAGTTCTGATCAATAGACCACACTAATAATGAGCTTCAATCTTTTTTTTTCTGAAGATCAGAAGTTGACATCAGAAATGACTGAATATTACAAAGGGTTCTAAACAAAAGCACCCCTTCCTCCAAAACCATACTGCTCGACCAAGCAATTGCTTCCAATCAGGGAAAATAAAACAAGCTTTCAAACACAAACTGCTTCTGACACCATGATGAATGAACATTTCAAACAATTTCCAGATGCTTCTGGAGAGCCAATTCAGCAGCAGCAGTGATATTTACTGCTAACAGGTAAGGGTGATGAAAACAGCGAACTGTTCTGTTACAACCTCAAGGAGGTAACTAAGTGAATAAAAACAAACAGCAAAGCCCTTTGAAAAATGACATTTTATTTGATATCACAGCACAGCTATTTACCGTAATACATCTTCGTAGAACATCATTATCAATTTGAAGCTGAAAAGGCACATCAATGATACACAATCAAAAAGTTTACAAATACTTACATCATGCAAAAACTGTTATGAACCAATAGTATTTTGGTCTCATCTGTCAAAGAAAATGAATGGGCAAGTTCCACAGAATCTAGGGGGAAAATTTTTCTTAATAGTAATGCAACTTCACCATTGTAAGCATCATACAAACGTAAGGAAAGGAATTGATATATATGGATTTAAAGCTATTTTTCTTTCTGCTACGATCCAGTCCCCAAGGAGATTTAAAAAAAAAAAGCTCCAAGTCCCATACACCCCTTTGCGATAGTTCAGCATGGTACAGTCTCAGGGTTTATCCCTCACCCCTTTGTGATACTTCAGCATGGTATAGTCCCAGGGTGTTTACCCATTTATTTATTTTATTTTTCCATTACATCTCGTAATATAAGTGTGGGTTTAACAGGATTACACAGAAGGGTTCTGAGGATAGTGAAGTAAAGTGCCTCTAACAAAGAGCCAACAGGAATAAGCAAGTTATTTAGGAAGGATTTTCAAATTCACTGGCAATATGCTAGGAGAATTTAAAAAGGATTTTTGCTCCCTGTCTTGGCGGTATGAAAGAAGCAGATCTCTGAATCAGGCACGTGAGGGCACCTGGAAGGGGCTTCAGGGTTGGCAGCAATTCCAGATCCTTATGCAATCAAACCAGTTATCTCTTCAGTGAATCAACATAAACAGTACAATGCTTTGCATCTTAAATATGAGGTTGTGTGGAACATTAAGATTAACGGAGAATATAGATGGGACTCGGAGTGGGAATTACATCACCCATGTTTAAGGGGTCATCACCTGACACTGTTCATTTTGTTGGTCCCATCTGCTTCTATACTATACCCTGGGCCAACAGAGCTGAAAGGTAGTTGGTATACAGAGGTGAAAATGTTATTTTAACTGCTCACATTTCATAAAGAGTGGGTCATTGGGGTGACACTTTTTTAAATTCATAATGAATACCCCCAAATTGGGCAGGGAATAGACAATTATTTTTGACCTTCAGGGAAAATCACTTCTGAGCTGAAAGAACACAGACCAGCAGATCCATTGTTCTCTTTACCCTCGCAATAGTTTTATATGCTTCCACCCACAAGCATGGGATTTTAGATTTTAATAATTCAGTTATAGAGGGCCAATGCTTTTATTTCCTGTCGGGTCCTAGGCTATTACCTTCCTTGAGGGCAACTTGCCTTTTTTTTCGGGCTGCATGCTTTCACACAAACGCCAACATGCATTCATCACCAGTGGACATTCTTCCATTGATTGATTTTGGCTTTCATTTATTCTACTGTTTTATTCTCTTACAGCAGGGGGTCATGCAGGTCAGTCTAGTTTCAGAGATTATTGTGATGAAGCATCAAATAGGTCAAGTTAGTTATCTAGCTGCCCCCTCTCCCCCTTTGGAAATGCACTGAACCTGGGGCACTTGTGCTGACTCTTTGAGAGCACCAAGAATTTGAACCCAAGATTTCCTGCAGGCTTTGAGTCCAGTGTCTAGACCACGGTGCCTTTAAATGATTAACTACAACACCACATGCAGACAAACCTTTTGCACCAACACACCTGATTGCCAGCTCTCCAGCACTGCTATATATACTATGCATCAATCTAAACACTCCGATCTCTCTAGGGCTGTTATTATCCTGCACCTTAATGATAAGCAATAAAACATTCCATTCTCAGCTTTGCAGCGTGTGTAGAGGAATGTATTGGTATTGAATGTTGGTGGTAAAGTGATATCAACAGAAAATGCAGTATGAAAAGGGAAAAACATTGCTGAGCTAAGGTGTGATTTGTGAAGAAATGTGCACAGAACAAAAATAAAAAAACAAAAACAAGAGTGCCAGAAAAACAAAGGATTTTACAAAGAGGCTCAGAAAACTAAATTAGGGAGAATTGCAGGAGACACTGGCACTGATAAAAGGAAAGGAAGTCTCTGTTTCATTAACAACGTCATTAATAAAAGATGACATTCCCATTTTTAATTAGAGACGGAGCCAACAAGAATGTGTGCATCTACGTTGGTTAGTATTACTCAAACCACACACAGCAAGGGGATTGTTCAGGTAATAATTGATTATACATTTCACCCGAGGGAAATCTTATTAGCAATAAATGACACCATCTTTCAACCTGCATTTGAATACCTAAAGGGTATGGAGTTGGTAAATGTCATGTTTCTATTTTATGATGTTTGCAGTAGATCAGTGGATATCAAGATTTACCAGCATTCATATTCCTTTATATATTCACCCATTGCCTTAAAAGTGCTTGGAGAATGCCTTGTTGCTCGCCCATGTGTCTGTGCTTCCTGATTCCAGAGAAACCATGAGACACACGGATTCACACTGGTTCATAACTCAATTGGGTGTGCAGATATGTAAGGGTCGAAGAAGCCAATTCCAACTGCTAGTCTTCTCAACATGCATAATTCAGAAGAACTGTCAAGGTTTGTATGGCAAGGAGTAATTCATCTCACCAATGCCGATGTTCCTCAAGAAGAAGAAGAAGAAGAAGAAGAATGAGAAATGCAGAGCAAACAGAGTGGGACTTTGCTACAGTAAAAGTAATGCCTAATGTGATGTTTATATTCCCATATATTTTAATAAGAAATAGCCATAGCATTTGTCCCCCACTTCTTTGCCTAAAATCATGCAGCCTGCACGTTCGAAGGTCCTCTAAAGGCATACACTCCACACAAAGTCTCTCTGACACTGATGCTACTGCCACCATGCTGGCCCGGAGCAGATGATCTTTAATCACTTCTCCCCGGCCCCTGGAAAACTACTATTTTGTGATTGCAATCGATAACTTGATAGCAGCAGAGTCACACAGCAGTGAGGGACCGGGGATGATGCATGGCTCCAGTTAACAATAACAGGGTATGAATGGGTGCTGGGTGGATAGAGCTGAACTGTAGAGAGAGATAGCTTCAGTGAAACAGCACTGAATAATGCAAAGAGAAGGTAGAAAGTGAACTTCACAGGGTTAATCCTGGCTCTTCCATTGTCACTGTCATTATAATCCACAAATCACTCCAAAACGGGAGTGTTTTTCTTCTCACAATGTGCTGAGGGTTTATATTTTCTTACGGCCATATTCAGTTACTCCTTCCTGTTACACAGCTGCTGGCAATTCCTGCCATCTCCACTGACTGGATTTGATCCCCTCGCCCACCTGTCGATGGATTTTATAAAACCACAGTTGTGTTTCTTTCGGAATTGAAGAGTTTATTTTACAGCCTAAATCAACCTAGCAGTGCCCCAAGTAAACCTCTTTGGTTGATACAATTCCAAGTTAATGGAAATGAAATAGCTTTAAATTGCATTTTAGCATGCATATATCATGAAATAACAGGGAAAGAGTGGCAGCAAATGGCTATGAACGGCCTTTTGGGTGTATAATTTAGAAATAAATAAATGAGAATCTTTCAGCTGAGCAACTCATGCATTTTGTGCCTGTTTTAAGTGTTTTGTTATTGGTTATCTTGAACATGTTTGTTTATTTGCAGCGTTACATTAACTAAAGCAAATAGGAATGAAGAGCAGGGCTCCTCGAGCCTCATCTTCTGTAAGCCGAGCTGACACTCCTAATGGGGTGATTTAGAAAGCTGCGAGCATCGTGCTCCAATCACTCCTCTCCACTCAGGCTCGATGAGGCACAGGGCGCCCGCTACCCTCACAATACCGTGACACAGTAGCGTTGCTTCACAAAGCTTAACTCTATCACACTTCTGCTTTGGTGAAAATAATGTTTGGTATTCTAGTCTGTTGTTAAAGAAGCCAACAGAAACATCGGGGGCAGTTTCACGATTTTCATTTATTTTTATTTTTTTTTATAAGTTGTCAGAACAGACAAAACAAAGCAAACTCGTCTTTCGAATACCTACCAGATACCCTGAGTGATTTAAATAACACATTCTCAGATATTCTTTTGGGATTTGCATACCATTTCATTAAGAGTCCTGGAAGATGGTCCCAGTAGGATTCCCAGTGTTTTCTTTTTCACAATAACTCACAGAAGCAAACAGTCAGTACAATGCATTCAAAAGCTTGTGGTCAGGCCAACTTGGATTCTGAGCTCAAAAACGAATCAGGACAAGCATAGCTTTCATTTCTAGGTTTCTAGGCCACAATCTTCCCTCACTTTCCTTCGATTCCTTTACCAGTCTTTTATCTCTGACCATTAGGCTACACTTCTTTCCTCCAAGCCCTTCTGCTCTAACCCTGAGGACTTCTTTCCTCACAGTGTCTCAGCTTAAACCACACTGCCTCCCAGTCCCTCAGCTCACACCGTTATGACCTCACTGTAACCCTTCACTTCCTTTTCACTCAGTGATTTCACTGTGTGACAGCTCTCTTCTAGATCTGGGCACAACTTTGCCCTCTTCTCCCTCTCTTCCACTTCTCCCTCTCTCCTTCTTCTACCTCTCCTTTTCCCCCTCTCTCTCTGATAGACAGGGAGTCAACGCAGAGGGGATTGGGGAGTGCCCTAACCCTGTCATCAGAGCAACAGAAACTTTTCTCTTCTCATCTCGCTTCTCGCAGTGAGATATAGCTGTTTGTTTGAGAAATAAGAGAAAATAAATCTCCTTCCATTCACTTCACAGCCCGGCAACAGCCAGGGCAGACAGAATACAGCAGCAACAGAAGCACTTGAAATGTAGACTGATGTGTGCGGAAAATTCAGAACCATTTAAACTCTCTTTAAATATATTTGGAGCGATTGCAGTTGGCGGTAAAGTAAGCAAACACCTTAAAAGGAGTTACCGATCTTCAACAGACCTCAAGTGCTGACTTTATTTATTGCTAAATGCTTCTTTCCACTGTTAATCAATTGATATACCATTCTGGACTGTTAAGACACACTAGACCATGTTAGGATATTACAAATATTGGGTAGAGTTTCTATTGAACATGTGTCTTGCACCAAGTACTTTCTGATTGACCACTTGTTTCCCCCTCCCTAGGTGTGAGATTCTTGGAAATGGCCCAGACTAAGGGAAGTGGGGGTTCTCATTGTCCCCCTCTTCAAGGTCAACGATCACCGGTCAGTGGTCAATCAGCAGGTCACATGTCCCCCCCACTGGACTGCAGTTGGAGCTGGGATTCTCACAGTGAATGCTGGGAAGGGGTTGGGAAAGGTCTAGTTCTCTACTTAAGAATCTGAGAATGAATAGTATTGTTGACTAATTCATTCCTCTCTGAAGAACTACAGCATAAGAGACGCTTTGTCCTAACCCTAGCATAACAATTTCCAAACAATATAGTTCTATTTAGAGTTACAGGAGAATTAGAGCAAACCCCCCCCACAGCTGTAAATGCTAAATTAGATCCATAGTATTCTGAAAAAGAATAGTGTTCCACCACACCCATATAAAAAAGAAAAGACTACCTAGAATAAAATATAGACGAACATTAACATCTATTTAAAAGTAGAACTGTGAGATATGGACAGACGCATGTTATAAATAAGGGTCCCTAATAATGTCCTCACTATTGGAGAAGTACAGGCGTCTCCAGAATATCCCTGTCGCTTGGGAAACAAATCTCCAGCAGTGTGTAATAAAGCATACAGGCAAAAGTAAGAGCATTCACAGTATGTTCAATAACTTCTTGGAACAAATGTGCTAAGAAAGGTATAGGCCTAGTTTAGATTGCTGTTGAATTTTCTAGATAAATCTAACGCACAAACGTTTCCCCTAGGTCTCTGTCGCAAGGGATATGCAATCCCCAATGGGGATCATTTATTTGAAGAGACCTGTACAAGAAAATAGTGTTATTCCAGTCCATTGTAGTAGCAGGGACATACCCTTGGATAGAAGCCAAATACAGACACCATGACCGAGGGATTAGAAAAGGTACTGCATTTCAATTCTAGTGCTGTTGTAGTTTTTTTAAGCACTACATTATACAATATGTCCCTTATACAGAGGTGAACTATTTACATATCAGCCCAAAGGAAGAAAAAGCAATTTTAATTATGGGTGCACAGGTGCAAAGTATCTCCTGTCTGCCTTGTGTCCTTCATTGTAGGAGTCAGTGTTTTACATATAGACTGAATTACTGGGAACAAGCTCTGCCCTTTATTAACATCCTTTATGCTAATGCAACCCAACACTGGCTCAATATATTTATGTACGCCAGGATGGGAAAGAAAGCACTTCAGATACTGCAATTGCTCGCACAGCTAGACTCACAGCACCGCGGCAGCTACTGCTGTTGGCTCAGAACTGAAAATATGGTGACAGAAGGGGAGGATAAAATAACCTAGGCTTTATTTTCTTTAAGTGCAAACACAGGTGGGGATGTAGTACACACTCAGTGTTGGTAGGGTGGGGTGGAGCGGGGAACAGAAGGAAGTGTTTGCTCCAAGGTCACTTACCGTTAGTAACGCACAGAGATTTTAGGATTTGAAAATGAGGATGTGTTGTTGGTCTGTGGTTGGTTAAACTCATTCAAATCCATTTACCCTAATTTGTAGTTGTTCCTAATCACTTATGTGCACCCTCTTTAGTGTACTTGGGACCTGATTAGGCAACTTGGAAAACAAAGAAGAGGATGTTCAAATTTCAGTTGAAAACTGAGCCTGCGCAACTAGACAGTATAGTGAGCATGGAGAGGACGGTGCCCTGCATTAATTAAAATTCAAGCATTTTCTCTGAGCCCGATAATTAAGACAGTTTGTGTCTAATTTCTCCCAGCCCCACGTTGCTATTCGTTTTGCTATAGAAAACCAGACTGCACTCTCTCTCCCTCTCCCCCCCCCCTCTCTCTCTTTCAAAGCTAAATGTTTTTTTTTTCTATAGCAATCAAAACATGGAAAACAAAGACAATAAAGAAACAGTTATCCTTTACAGAGAGAGAGAGAGAGAGATAGAAATGACACTTTGAGAACCTCGAGAAACCCCTACAGCCTGGTCAGGGTCACACACAGTGCACAGCAATGACTCACTCCAAGAAAAAATGACAGACAGATGGAAAGACGGACTAACATAGAGAAAAACTCTACAGTCACTTCAGCTAACTACCAAAAATGCCAGACAGATGAATATTTAACTTGGTGAAAGGGAGGGGCTACAGTCTGATACAACCCCATTTAACCGTGGGTCTGTCTCAGGCACACATTGCAAACTCAGCTGAACTGTGTGGTGGTGTTGAGAATTGAGTCATCCCTAGCCCCAAAACTACAGCTTGAAGCTATCATTCATATTAGAAAGAGCCATGCATTGTAGATATGCCTTTGTGCTGCAGTGGTGTGTCTTGTGATCTATACAATACACACAAAATATACTTAAAATGGAAAATGTTGTTCTTGTAATTATCTCTTAAAATGTTGTATCAATTAAAACGATTTAATTAGGAAACTGTCAGCATGATAAATACTTCTCATTTGCAAGGGGTGTACTAATTTACGTGAACATATTAATTGCTGCAGAGCTGTCTCTAAGGGATATCGATCATGAAATCACGCAACTTCATAAAGTGCTCACAGAATCTGAAATGAAGTAAACCAATTCCTTTTACAGCTAGGAATGCTGAACAAAGAGTCATTTCTATTTAAAACACGTATGGAAAATGAATCAGCAAAGGAGAATAATTTAAAAGTCTAGGCATTTATTTTCATAAAAATTAAGGTACTGTAAATAGGTCATAGAAATACACATTTGTTAATGTCAGAAAAAGTGGATGCCCTTTAATCCAAGTGTATTAGCAAGAATAAACACTAGCAGAACAATTAACAGACCACAGCATTGACAACATACTGGATTTAGAATACAATCTCTTTATACAGTAGAACAGACTGATAGAATTTGGTTCACTGGTACCAGTATAGACTGCCAGTGTGCATCGACTCATACTGCAAAATGTAAGAGCACAACTTGTATTAAAATCATGTAGAGATTTGAATATAAACTATACACCCTGTTCGTCAGGCAGGGTTCAATGGGAGCTTTCTTTCAGGCATGTCCAATTTAAAATCATATCCAGACCATGTAGGGGTAAAAAGCTGTGGGTGGAATCTGTGTACATTACAGTACCTTTATAGTAAATGTCTGACATTGCGCCACTGAAGATTACAGAAGTCTGGTGGGGAGTGGAACAGCGATCTGTACTGTGTGACTCATGAAAGCCATGTTTTATACACAGAGACCACGTCAAAACATCAGGGGCAGTTACTCACACACTCCCTGGAAACACAAACATTGAATTCTGGCCAGCTGTCGCCAGCACAGAAGCTGTTGATCTGAACCATACAAGCTGTTCCTCAGTCCCTCGCCCAAAACACTGACACCCCACCTCAAAGATATCAATGTCCTATGTCTCTCTGACCAGATATGCAGAACATCAGCCGCTAGCAACGTTTACGCAGCAAACCCGAGGAGGCTGGGAAACTGCGTCTAGAACTTGTGTCATTACCTCGGCTCCAATTACTCTACAAGGTAGGCCATAAAAATTGGAAAGATTAGAGACATAATGTTTTTTGTTCCATTATATGAAGCTCGTCCAACTTCTGTTGGCTCCAGCAGTGGACAGGGCTTACATTTTCCATAGTACAACATAGGGTGGTTTAGCTATAAGGGATATTGTCCATATCTGTTATAGCTTACAAAGCAAACCTTTTGTCATAACCCATAACATACAGAGATTCAAACTTCTTAAATTCCTAACTTTGCAAAACCCCCTTGGGACACCTACCTCACACTCAGAAAATATGCCTACACTGACAGAACCAACCTGGCAGCTCAGAACACTGGATCAAATTTGAAGAGCGTTTGCATTCATCTAGCATATTAAGTTCTCTCCCGTCTTTCTCTCTCGCTCTCCAGCTCTAACAGCTGGTTCAGTTCTCTGGGGCTCAAACAGACCATTCCCCTGAACACACTCAATAAACATGCAGACAGGCTACTCTCTTACTCGTGCCCCTTCTCTCTCGCTCGCTCTCTCTGCCGCAACATGCCAAGGGGGGGTTTCTTACCGTTAACCAAGTTCGGCATATGTGCTTGTCACTCCACATCTGTGTCCCAGATAGGTGTACGAACTCCTATATAAGAAGATTTGCCAACTGGTTACATTATACTGCAAACTGATCATCAAAATGCTTGGAAATTATGAGTTGTTTGGAAATTTAACGAGTGGAAAAAAATTAAATGACCCAGTATGAAATGAATAGTCTAAAAAGGTCACGTGTTTTTCAACTGCATGTGAATGTCATTGCTAATGGTTAAAAGTTCAAGTTAAACTTAGTATTTCCTCTGAGAAAAGAGAGGGCCTGGGTGTTCTAGAATCAAATGGTTCCTTCAGCCTTTCTCTAGAACCTATTCAGTGGGTTCCAAATGGAACATTTACATCCAACGCAAACCTAATAGGCATTCAGAATTTGGAATTGCTCTATTCAAAACCCCTTGGTTCCATATTGAATCCACTATATGGAAGTGGCTTTTGTTTAGAATATAAGAACAATTCTTTAGAGAGCCTAAACAAAACCAGGGCTCCAGAAAAAAAAGGGCTGGAAAAGGTAGAGGAACTCTTTTTCTGAGGTGTAGTCAGGCTGGATGCTGTCAGTGCTGGAGTGAGAAATGAGGCCTTGTGTCTTGTTTCTTGTAAACAAACAGCTGCCTGTCTCCCTGACAAGGTCCTGGGAGAGCGAGTGAGCAGAGGGCTAGCTGAGGAGCCTCATGGGGCTTCATTAAACACACATTCTGAGCTCCTGAGGTACTAACTTGAGCTTAGAGGAGGGGAGTGTAGACCCACACACCTCCCCTCTAACACTGTCACACAATTAGAGTGAAGTGCTTTGCAGTGTATTTGACAGTCGATTTGAAAGCTTGACGTTTTTTCTTTTCAATCTATTAAGTGATTAGTAGTAACAGCCTACCCACCTCCAAAACACTGAAGAAAACAGGAAACCTTAACATTTAAATCAAGCTTCCAAAATACCAGGATAGACAGCGGTTTCAAGAAAATTAATTCAGAATTTTAAAGCCAATTTTTGCTCGGGAATACTTTGCAATTATAATGTTATCCTAAAGGACTTTCAAAGGCAATTGCCTGTGAGCTAAGTTCTATCAGGCGATCCTGACCAGTTGTACTAAAGTCCTGTCCCTAACCCAGTGATCTGGAGTCCAGAGGCTATAGTGTCAGGTTTTAACTTCAAAGCAAAAGCTCAGTGCTTTGCTGCTTAGATCTTTGTATATTTAGCCTCATTAATTGTGGCGTTTAGGGACTCGTTATCTTTAATTCTCAGCTCCAAAGCTCTCACTAATTGTGGGGTCCAGGGTTCACACGCTGCCTCATTGTGCAGAGCGCTGATTCATTTGTGATGCACAGCGGTACTGTATGTATACCGCAAGATATTTAGTTTGAGAAGCTGTGCAATCGCTCAATGTCGATACCCAGCATTAGCTTTGTAGACAATCCGAGTGAAAGCTCGCAAGGGTTATCCCAGGTAAATATATTCATTTCCACACCTGAGCATAGGGACCGGGCCTCTTCACATACAACTGTTAAATAACAATAACAAAAGACAACATCATCATTCTGTTCGTTTCATTAAAAAAAAAAAGTGCAAAGGACAAAAAAAAAAGATTTCTAGAAGATTCTGCTGAATTGTTTTAAAGGAAAACCAAGCAAGTAATGATTTCCAACTATGAATAAATATATTGGGGGAAATAAACAGTACCCATAGTTTGAAAAAGTGACTACACAGTGGTTTTGGAACCAACTACACAGTGATCCTGATGTGCACTCTAGTTCTTATCACTGGGATGCCGTTTCTATGTCAAAACACTCCAACTATGGTACCATTCTTCCAATGGCTCCATTTTGAAATTCCAATAATTTTATAAACCCGTGCTGGTGAGAGGCTCTAATGAAGTGTAGATGTGTTGGTTTCTCAGTGGAGCTTACTCTGTTGCTAGGTCACCAAGGTGAAAGGAGGCAGGGCCTGAGAAGGATCCAGGAGGAACCCTGCTGTTAGTCAACCCTTAAACCACGCCCCCAACGATTAGAGGACCAATTATTTTCCCTGAGAAATAGCTCTCTTCAGTGTCTTAAGAAGCTTGAGATTCTGAGGACAGGGGATTACGGAGGCTGATGGAATCTGGGTCCTCAAAGGCCTCGTTGACACAGTGGGCTCGTTTATGTGAGTTAATTGCACTTAATGGACTGTGCTTTACCTACCAGACTAGGAAGATGTTTTGGTTGTGCTCTAGTGTTATTGACGTGCTGAATAATGCAGTAATTGACACTTTTTACACACTACGTACAGTATGGGCATTTACCGCAAAGTAACTCAATAATGCAGTGTGTTTTTGTAAAGGATATCGGAACTCTGCAACCATTGATTATCTGCTCTGAGCTCAGATACCCCTCCCTGCATTGCTTCAGCTCTTTATCCCATCTCTCAGGTCTGACCCCTCCCTGCCCCATTTACTTTAGCATGTGTGTGTTTCATTAAATAGGATTTCTGCTGCACACTAATCTCTTTTTTGTTTTAATTAAAAAAAATGTAGGCTCGGACTGCCCCCTGTAATCCCATGAGCTTCCACCAGGGGAGCTCTGTACACTTGCCTCTATAGGAACCCCTGATGTGGGGGGGGGGGGGGGGGGTGGCTGGAACTGCAGAACCAGTGACCAGTGAGGTAAGAATACACAGAACCTAATAGCTTGTTCCCATGCCCAAATGAGCTAATTTACTCCTGCTGTACTTTACACTGAAACTAACAACTGAATTTTTTTCTTTTTAATAAATTTAGTTGTCTCCTATTTTTTACTCCGGTTTTCTCCCCAATTTACTGTGCCCAATTATTATCCGTATCCTCGGCTCACCGCCTACAACCACCCCCGTCGACTTGGGGAACAGAGGCTGGAGCATGCGTCCTCCAAAGTGTGCTCCTGCCAATCTGTCATTTTTCGCACAGTGGATCCACAGTGAGGCCACCGGACCTCTAGTGCCGGAGGACAACACAGATACAGAGGCTCTACTGCAGAACCACAGATGGCCTATCAGCCATAGGGGTCGCTAGTGCGCGGTGAGCTGTGGATTCCCCTGCCGACCTAAGCCCTCCCTACCTGGGCAGCGCTCGGCCAATTGTACGCCACCCCCTAGGAACTCCTGGTCACGGTTGGCTGTGACATAGCCTGGACTCGAACCTGCGATCCCCAGACTATAGGGCACATCCTGCACTCCACATGGAGCGCCTTTACTGGATGCACCACTCGGGAGCCCCTAACAACTGAATTCTTTAAACCAGCTACCTTCCTCACTTCAGCCCTGCACTTACCAGAGCAGCTACCTTCTACAGTGAGCTGCTTATTGAGATGGCAGTCTCCTAAATGCCAACGAGGATCACCTGGATAATGAATGCTCTTGATAGTCCTGGGGGAGCCCTCTTCCGGTTCTCCCACACTCTCATTCCAGTAAACAATCCTTGTGGTTTTAGCCAACATCTAACAGTAAATCCTTTTCTAAAACAAGTAGTAGTTGAAAAGTTGTCTAGACGATGTCTTCCGATCTATACACATACTTCTCTATAAGCTAAATCCATCAGACAAAATGTTTTAACCACAAGTAAATGGACAGACACCATGCCAGATTTCTGACCCTCCAGGATGAAAGTTTTCAAAGCAACACTGAAACTGATATTTTTAGTCATCTTTATAGTGCAGCGAGACTGCTCCCCTGCATACCAGAGGATTTATGGGTTTATAAATATTGACTAGAAGCAGCTAGACATTTATAGACAGAATGATTTATTGATATTTTGTATATATAGATATGGATTATATTATGAATGGATCAGACTGCAGATGGTTTCATGAATATTAAACTTATTTTCTATTCATAAATTCATGAAAACCACATTATTTAAAGGAGGATCAGCACTGCTGCCATTTTGGTGCCCCCTTGACACTCATTGGAAACAGGTCTCTCCTGATCAAATATTTGAAATAAATAAAAATCGACAGACAGATGTTGTAAACAGGAGTAAGCGTTTGGAACAATTAAACATATAGCTATTTTCCACTGTGTAGTAGGGGAGTTGGTGACTCTGTATTGTAGCCTGTCTGACTCCATTCTCCACACTAACAAAGCCCCCTAATCCCGCTGATCCCCCTTTTTTACAGCTGTCAGCTGTTTCCCTGACAGGATGTGAGCTGTCAGGTTGAGGCAAGGCTTTATCCCCTTGTCTCAGCAGACCCCCTGCTCTCAATCACACACTGTGGTGATCCTCCCCTACCTCTCCCTCTCTCACAGCCCTCTCTCTAACTACCAGGCCACACTGTCTCTCTCCCAGTCCTCATCTCTGACCACTATGCCAAACTGCCTCTTCCCAGTCTCTCAGGTCTAACCATTATGCTGCACTGCATCCCTCCCAGTCTTTCAGCTCTAACCACTAGGCCACACTGCTTTTTTCCCCAGTCCCTCGGCTAACCACTAGGCCACACTGCTTTACTCCCAGTCCCATCGCTCATGCACTCACACACAATAGAAATGACCTGGCACAGAAACCCATAGTATTAGAATTACAATTAAACTAGCATCCCTTAAGGCTGTAGTGTCCTACAGTTTATTTAACAAAAGAGACACACAGAGACACACACAAAGAGAGATACACACAGTGACTTGCACGCACACACACACACACACACACACACACAGTCTCTTGCTCTGCCCCCTGCGTCTCTCTGGCAGTGGGAGGCAGTTTTGAAGGAGCAGCATTCCTCCAGTCTGGGGGGACAGGTGGTCTCCATCAGGCTCTCAGCACCACCAGCTGCTGCCCCGACACTGCACTCTTAACCCTTCAAGCACCAGACAGCTTTGGCCTTCAGGGTGAGTCTGAATATGGACACAAAATAATTTAGCCGTCCAAATGAACTTTTATTAGTTATTAAAAAAAACCAAATAAAATAACCATATTACGCTTAGCACAGCATATCTTTATAAAATAAAATTGACCTTTCATAACTTATACAGTCTTTACCATTCTCAACAAATACAAAGACTGTGCTTCTCATCAGCCTCTTCACTTGGACTGTATTCACAACTGGAGATAATCAATGGTTCAAGCGCTTTAGTGTTTCCACCTGTGTTACAAATCAAAATCAACATTTTGGCTATTGAATCCTATCCATGGGACACATATTTAAAGAGTTGAAGGCGTCCATATTTTTTTTGTCTTTTTAAGCACTAGTCTTGCTCACCCCCAAGGGGCCCTACAAAACATCCAGACTTGAGGTAACTCTGTGCACCCACGTGGGAACACAGCTCACTGTCTCTGATAATCCATCACACATTACCGGAATACACAACTGGAGCCATCAGAAACAGCAGCACAAGAGCACATCCTGCAGCTACCTCCAGTGCAATGCAGAGTACTCGCAATGCATCCGCGCTGTTCCTATATTGCAAGAAGTATTCCTGTGTAAGTACTGAAATTGACTCGTGATACGGCATGAACTTAGCTTGCCACTTGCATGCACTTCATTGGTTTCAGAATCAGAAACTCAGTCTGACCTCCCTGGTCACTGAACCCCCCACCAGACTAAACCAGGGAGGAGTGAGAAACAGTAGCTCGTTCAAATCCATCTCTGATGAGCTTCAGGATAGCAGCTCAAGACAAGGCCTATTAGCTGGTGATAGCGCTCAAACTCCAAGGCTATTGCAAGGTATTGGGGTTAATATCCAGGCTTCAACTCAGAGATGGGGAGAGGCAAAAGGCCCATTTTTCTGTTGTTTGAAAGCTGCTTTTGAGTATGTCCATTCTCAGTTTCCAAGAACTTTGTTTTTAATCTTGTAAAACATGTTACAGTGGATTTACCTTTTTGCGGTGTTAATTTACCGTCAAAAATATTTAAAAAAAATAATTTGGGAGCCACACAAGATTAGTCTCCTACAGGCTGTGCACTATCAATAATTATGGGTAAGCCGTGTAGTTTGGTCTCAGAAAGAAAAAGCAGTGGAGGGAAAAATATGAGAAGGAAGGGGTTGGAAAAGGGAGAGAGGTTCCAGCAAAGGAGAGAGGTGGAAAAGAGAGAAAGAAGGAGACAGAGATGGAGAGGGGAAGCCAGGAAGAAGTCTACGAGCCATGCTTTAATTGGCAGCAAAGAAGCAGCTGGACAGCCACCAACCAGGATGAACAGAGATGACCGTGGGCACAGTGCCAAGCAGCTCCCTCCCTCCTTCCTCCTCAGAGGCGCAGGGAGTTGTTTCAGTGTTATCATTATTATTACTGGTGAACTTTTATTTATTATACAATAAACTGCAGAGTGTAATAGTCAGCAGTGAAGTCGGTACTATAGGGATGAAAATAGGGCCACTATAATAGGACCAGTACTGCGCAGCAGATTTAGCAATTCCAGGTTTCACTATCAGCTTATTGAGCCATACTGTACAGCTAAAACCTCAGCTTATAGAAACATCAGGAACTGGCATATGTATTGATGTTTTAGTCCGACTAATAACCCTTCTCCACTGGCACGGCCAACCTGTGCGGGCTCGGTACGGTATGGGTACTGGTGGTTGTTCTCCACTGGCTATTTGTCGAGCCAAGTGAGAACCATCCAATGAAACTCTGGCCTCACAAGACATCTGACTCCGACTGCGAGCCAAGCCAGGGGCAAGGTTAGGGATTTTCGTAATGACGTTACGTCAGTCAGTACGCTCCAGAAAGAAAAACAACAAACATGGCGGGCAGCGAGTGTGATGAGAGAAAAGCACAGCCGTGGAAGTGCAGGCTCTAGTTTCTCTGTGGGCAGATAGAAGTGTTCAGGAAGATCAGGAGTCTTGTGTCAGAAATGAGAAACGTTTGTGTCCGAATTTCTGACGATTTGAAGCAAATGGATATAAACCGCAGGTACAACACACTTAATTCACACACTCAAAAACACAACATTTTATATTAATATAAAGAAAGAAAAAAACAAAAAGACATTCCTAAATATATTTACAAAATATAGAGATACCAGATACAGCTGTACTAGTGATGGTCTATTAATTTGTTTGCGCATCTTTTGGCACAGTAGCACGGCTCAGCTCTGCAGTGGAAAAACAACCCTGGCTCTCCTTAACCACACCATGAGGGCTTGGTAAGGCCCCAGCACGGCTCGGCTGTACAACGGAAGAGGCAGAAGTCTTTTAGAGAAGTCGAGGGTAGAAATCCACAGAAAGTTAGTTTGTCTTGGGAACAGAGGGGCCTTCTGACCAAACTCCAAATAGCAGCCAAACTCTAATCAAAGTCTGTCAGATTAGCTAAAACGGATTTGCAGCAGGGAGATGCAACATTTATACATTACAGAATAAAGATCATCTCAATTCGTAGAATAAAGTGTCCATGCCAGAGCCAGACAGCTTACACACAGTGTGCAACAGGTGTTACTAATTGTAAAAATAAATGCATTGATTGAGTTAAACGCATTAACAAAAAAAAAAAAAAAAAAAAGATTTACTTACAAGGAACCTCTTAATATGTATTAAAGCTCTTCAATTAATGTAGCTCAGAATACTTCAAACACAGATTGTTCTCTCTGTTAAATGACATAAAATAAATGAACATAAGATTTTGAAAAATCTCCTACAGGTTACAATGCTCTAAATCCCCACATTGTTCTGTGCCATTATTCTTGCAGAAAGTGTACTGTAAACCGCTTGTCTGGTTTAGTAAAATCCCTCCTCGGTTCTGCCAGTGGTCTCTGATTTCAATTAACAACACATGAGTTTTAACAGACGCAGCTTCTTGAATTAAATCCCGGTCAAATGATTAAATACTAAAAGGGCCTTTATACAAAAAATAATAATCTTGCTTGCTTTTATTTCTTTGTCTTTTCTTTCTTTAAAACAATATTTAGTTATACATTCCCTTTTTGCCATGTTGTTGTCCATCAATATGGCCTTCATACTGAAGTACACTGCTTTGGAAAAACAAATAAACTATATAGTGACAACAGAAGATCCCCAGCTAACCTGGAGCTCATTCTGTACAATTCTTGTAGTTTGTGTGCCTCTGGGACGGCGTTCAGGCTCACACCCTGCTTCTACCTTTTAGTCAAACAGATGGGAACAAAGCCCAAAAGCAGAGTAACCTGAAAAGCAATTGCAAATCACACTACGTGCTTTAGCTCCACCAAGCATTATAAAATACCCCTTTCTGAAGCCCTCCATCATTACTGCGATTTCATCACAGTCTGACAGAAGCATATTTATTGCAGTCCAATTACTGACCATTATAAACCCAACCATGCAAGGCTTCTTAATAAGCCCAAAGGACCACTAATGAGGACCCAACCCCCAACCCCCCAACGAGTCATGGTGGACCATGTGAAACATTACAGAAAAACAAGCCAGCAAGGAAGTTAAAACGGAGGCGCTTTTTTGCAGCGTCTGCTGTCTTCACGCTCTCCGTTCTCTTAGCTCACCCTCCGGGTCGACCCACGAGCCGTTTCTCTTTTCATTTTTCTGCCAACGTCGGTACTTGCCTCCTCTCTCTCTCTGCGGTGCAATTTGGCGGTGGCACCCTTTTTATGAGGTGACAAATCTGCTGTTACTGAAAAAGTAGAGAGCAGTAAACAACAGGCCCAGATAACCGTAAAAAGCAGCAACCTCTCCCACTGAGGAGTAATGTGACATTAACAGTGACATTGAGGCAGAATGGCCTAGTGGTTACAAACGAGGGACTGAGGGGGGATGCAGGGGGTGAGCATTGTAGCCTCATCATTCTAGCAAAGACTGGGCGGGTGCCAAGGGGCATAGTGGTTAGGGAAAAGAGACTTGGAGGAATGTAGATGGCTTAGGGGATAGACATGGGAGTAAGAAGAGTTTAGGGAGTGGGAGAGAAGCTGTGTGGCCTAGTAAGCTAAGGGACTGGGAGTCAGTGTGTATCCTTAATGACATTAAGCAGTCTGGGCCAAAACAAGATGTCTATCTGCTGGCACTGTGTGCTCCGATGCGCTAACCTCATGGGTTTGCTGTAAGAAGCAGGGGTATCCTGACAGGGATGAGTTACTACAATTCTTATTATTCACTTCAGAGTCCTGAACAAACCAAGCTAGGATAGAGCTCTTTCTATCCCGGTCACAAACAGTTACCTGTGAGAACATAGCGATGGGGAGGAGAAAGGGACACATCATTGTTAACAGCCAGTGAGCAGGAGACGTGCTTGCTGGCCCAGACTGCCGCCATAATACAAAACAGCTTTCAGAGTATCCATTGATCAACTGCGCCTGTGTTTGGGTCTGTCGGCATGACACCCACTGAGGTTAGGTCTCAGAAGGCAGAACTGAGGATCGAGGCACACTGTGTGGGGCACTTCCGTCATAATTACCATACATCAATTACCAGCGATCAGCTTGAGGAATCTATTTATAATGATCAATTAATCTGTCAATCTACATATATGCAACTCAACTGAAAAAAAATTTGTTTATTAAAGAGATATTTTTGTGTGAAATGAATGTCTTAAGTTATTCTGTATATTTCTTATAAAGGTTTACTACTGCATTTCTACGCAGTATTTTTGCATTTTATTCCCATGCTTATACTATGCATTTACCATAGTTTACCGAGTTTGTTAATACGCTTTACCATACCTTGCTATTCTTCATCAGGCTTTCACTGCACTTTATTACAATTTGCTATACTTTACTATAGTAAACTTTTATAAGGGATATGTAAAGTATATTTCCATAAAGCAAGAATCTGCTCCCAGTAAGAGTTTCGTTATTTTCATCTACTTCATACAGAAAAAAAGTATTATCTTTTCCAGCCAATTGAGATCTATATCTCAGTTCTACTAAATGATCTTAGACCTTAACAAAGTTTTTGCCCCAACAGGGAGAAGCTTTCATCACATTTAGTTTTTGAAAGGAAAGCAATCCAATAATGTTACATAACCTTGTAGCATATAGTAAGAAACAGCTTACTGCAGCAGCACTTAGCAGCCACTACAATGCAATGCAAATTGGATGATTACATTTGTACTCTATGGCTTCTTTTGTAAACTAGCAACTCAAGATGCATGGGAATACTGTACCAACACTAATGCAATAACTATGTACCCTACTCCAAGTAGTGAATATAATCAATTACTACACAGCATCAGTACCCACATACAGAATACATATATATTGGTGAAACAGAACTTGAGAAGTATGACTCCAACATCATACTCATCAAACACTAGAAATACTTATTGAAGAAGAAAAATAATTGATAAACTGAAAACTCACTATTTTAATAATTAGCTACAACAATTCCGCTTCCAGCTTCTTCAGATAGAATTTATGACATTTATAACCATTGCTTGCAATTATATATGCATCTACTAAATGAGAATTATTTTACGAACTGTAGGCCTACCAGCTTACCTGTTTTAGATGCTTCTCCAAGAGCTACAAACAGGTTTCTTCTGCTATTGTAATTCTTCACACAGCAGTGGATCCAGGAATGACACCATTTTTTTTCATACATTTTTTTTCGTTATATTCTGTTTTAAAACGTGTGTCATGCTGTTTGATTGTTTTGACTGTTTTTTAGTCAAGTTTACATCTTGAATTGTGATCGAACAGGTCAGTCTAGATCTTTGCTTGGATTCCATGGAGCCAGCTGTGCTATGAAAAGGGGGTGGGGTGGGGGTGGGGTTTCAGACACCTCACTCATTGCTCCTGTGGCCTGGTCATGACCCGGGCCATGTGGAACCCACATTCCAAAGATCTGCACTACTTAAAAAGTTCACCAAGGTAAACTTGGCAGTTTAATATTCCATACTCTTCTAGGAGCTTTGCCATGCTTTCACAACGCTTTACTGCGCTTGGCTATTCTTTTGACAGTGTCACACTGCAGTAACATTTAATTTATACCCAGGTCTCATCCTGACTTCCAAAATGAGTGAATTAGGCTCAGTTGTTGCTTGTCTTAACCAGCAGAACAGCAGCCCTGGCACAAAGAAGAACTCCTAGTGCTATTGCTATTCTGACCAGCATCAGACTAATACATTGCATTAGAGCACAATTAGAATACTGATTGTATACTACAAGTATTTTTCTTTCTTTTATTCACTTACGACTCCTGCCAAGACATTAGGCCATATGGATTATTTCCAAAATACAAAGTCTACCATCACGCCCTTAGCATCCATTCATTCATCAGTCTTTTTCAATCTGTATAACTGTGTAGCAATCTCTATATGACGGTTTTGCAATGAATAGCAAATAGAAAATGTTGTAAAAAGGGCTATAAGTTATCCAAACTCCAGAAACTTTTAACCTTTAATGCCTGTTTGTGTCTGGAGCTATGCATTGTGGGTTTCGGTACCTCAGTCCAGTTTTTTGACCAGTCAGTATACATGTCATTTTATGCAATGTATTAAACGCTGGACTGATGTGAAATTTTTCTAGGCAGTTTGAGATTTCCAGACCGTGCCCACCTCAACTTTAAAACACTATGACCATGACTACTGTGCATTTACATAGCAGTTACTTAGTAAATACATGTGTACTTACACACAATTACAATGCTATTATGCCTAGTTACAATGCACTTAATATGTAAATCTTTTTGCATGATATGTGTAAGTACACAATTGTATCAGAAAAGGATTAGGGTTATGGTTAGGGGAGTTAGGGTTAATTGTGCAAAAAGATTTACACATTAAGTGCATTGCAACTATGCATAATAACATTGTAATTATATGTAAGTACACATGTATCTACCAAGTAAATACAAACACAGTAATTAGAGACACTTAATGTAAAGTGTGACCCATTTAAACAGCCATCCAAACACCAGTGCCAGCTAGAGAAGGAACTTTCACAGAGCAGTCTGACTGTTAATGGATTTGCTGGTAGCGATCACAACACTTGGTGCAAATCACACACTGCAATACACACATTGAGGATAAATGCATATCAAGCATACAGCCATATTGATCCGGGTTTTAAAAAGGGTTTTTTTTGTTTTAAGAACAAAAAGAGACACTGTGATTCATACCATCTCTTTTGTAGCCTTTGAATGACTCTGACCTCCCCCCAAATACAACACTAAATTGCTGCTTAGTTACGGCTTGTCAGTAGATACAAGTATAACTGACACTCCACAGGTAAAACTGAAAAGGCAATTGAGGTCAAATGAAGCAGTGATTAACTTGATAATAACCAGCAATATTAACAGATAACATGCTTCCGAAACTGATACCATATCATCTATCATAACTTAATATTCTGCTTCTTATCCTATTATGTGTTCTCTAGTACTGCTATTTCTGCTTGTATCATTACCATTTCTTTGACTGAAAAAAACCATGTTTTTTCATCAAAAGAATGTTAGGGTGGGGTTAAATCAATGGGTTAAAAATGGGGGTTTTAATAAAGAAATCAATTTCCGTTTACCAACTTGCTATAAATACTTACATGTAAGCTCAGTATAATTACATTCCAAACCCATATCGCATACGGTAATGTATACAATTCACACACACTCACACTTCTCACATTGAGAATCTTTCCAAACAGAGACACAGATTAGCTGGTGCTATTTTATATATCTTCAGGGTGCTCTGTGGTTCAGACTGTATAGAAAACCTTTATTAGACAGCCAAGAGCTGTAGCAGCTGCTAGAAGATGTATCATCCAAACTGTCCTCTGTCAGCAACACCCACGAACACTTTCGATAGGGTGTAGGGCTACCACGGACAGACAGGGCAGCAATGAGCCTGCATGAAACTTATTTTTCTTACTGGAGGGTTACCTGGATATTCCCCAATGATTACCAAATGTGCTGTAAATTTTGTTCACTGTAATTTGTGCAGTCATGGATACAGAAGCAGATAACACTTTACAGTAAGTGTCTCTAATTACTGTGTATTTATATAGCAGTTACTTAGTAAATACATCTGTACTTACACATATTTACAAAGTTTTTGCACGATATGACCCTAACCCTAACCCATTTCTGATACAATTGTCTGCTTACGTATATCTGAGGGACGTACCCCATAGTTTTCTAGTTTTTGGTCCGACCATCCAGGGTGTCAACATTTCGAAATGTGTTTGTTGTTCTCTGCGGGGGTTTTCATCCTGAGTGTTGCCATGTAAAGTACAGTGAAGCACAGAACAGCACAATTCCCCAGGAGAGTGTCCCACACAAACAGACAGGTGCTAGCAAAATAAAAACACACGCACACACACACGTGCGCACGCAATTGAAACTTCCCCAGCGAGCTGTCTCCAAAAACTGCTCCAAGAGCGAATTCCCCTAGTGCAGCTACTGAAAAGAAGAGGGGGGAGGAACATGAGGGAGGCTCATCTAGCCTTCAAACTTTCAAATGAGAAGCCTGGAGAAGAGTATCACAGAATTGACATCAAACAGAATCTCGGGTCCCAGCTGAGCAGGGCTGGGCTGACCTGCCATCCTAATCAATATTGAACACCAGGCATTGCAAAGCGCAATGCCAGCGAGGCCCAAGTGATGCAGACATGCTGCCAACTATGTGTAACACTGGATTTGCAGATTAGAATTATACACATCAGTCTTCCCCCATGCCGGTCAAAATCGGCTTGGGAGTTTGTGTGAAACAGAAATCTTAGAAACGTATTTTAGATAAAATTGTGTTAAATGTAAATAGGATTCATCTTCTGCTTTGCTGTAATGTGTCCTACCTCTCCCTGCCCTGAAGTAAAACCAGCTAAGCCTGGCACACGTCTTCTTCTGTCAATCGAGAGTCGATGTTCAGTTACAGCACGTGGAACACAGTCTCATAACAAATGTCATGCAGATTTTCTTCCAATTCAGCCGTTCCCAAGATATGGCCTTTGATAGCCAATCAGGCTTCAGTAGAATTCAGTAGAAGGGGGGCGCCACAAGTAACCTGCAGTAAATGGTACAACAGATACCCTTGCCTTCCATCAAATCTGAGACAGCAGTTCTGCAAACGCTGCGTAACACAAGCAACCCAGAATCCTGCAAAACTGGGTCATCGTGACCAAGAAGCCATTATTTTAAGCTTCCTTTAACGACTGTCCATCCCAGGTTTCATCACAATTAAACGCCAGGTTCACAGATATAAATATAATGTGACACATTTACTTACATGTACGGCAACTCCACTGTATTCCTATTCCGAGTTAAATGCATTACCTGAAGGGCGAAGGCATTACATTTAAATGGAACTGAAATGGTAGCTTTGTGGTTAACTTTTCATTCTCAATAACGAGCAAAACAGAACAAACTGCAGTAGAAAATGTATCTCCTGCTCTTCATGTGTATTATTATTATTATTATTATTATTATTATTATTATTATTGATTTATTTATATTGAATACAGAGAAGTCAAGGTCTCTTTTGGAAGTGCTGTAAATCTCACAGCCAAACACTTCCATTATCTGAGTCACTGCCAGCGTTAATAACAGGCTTGCCATACCTGGGATGAGGCTCATATTAACCACAAATTAGTTTTGACAGGAATGTGAAGATATGTGAAAAGAGGGGTGAATTACAACATTTGGGAACCTGGTGACTGTTCTACACAGAAATCCCATTAGAAGGACAAGAAGTAAATCAATAAACAGAAAGGATTTTACCAATCATTCAACTTTGTTTATGCATCACTACTCTCGTTCCAAGATATTATTAATGTTAAACCATTTTGTGATTTTGACATTGCTGTTTATATTGCATAGCTGCAATCAGAAGTGTATACTGTCCTTTGAAATGCAAATGCGTAATGAATACCAAAGTCAATTATAAATACAAGTTGACAGTGTTGTTTTTTTTATTTTTTATATTTATTTCAAATGTTTCAATGTTTAGTTGACTAAAACTTACTTTTAAGAGCACATTATTAACTGTTGTGGCTGACGTGTGGCATTTAAGGAATGCTAGATTTAAGGAATGCTAGATTTAAGGAATGCTAGTTGTTAGCACAGAAGTTAACGTCCTGTCTATACAGATCAGGTTGACACTGCTACAGACCTCACACCACTGTTACACTCTAAAGGTCTCCCGTCTGGAAAAACTCATCTCAACCGACACTGTACAGTTAAAAGGGAAATGTCGGGCTCCCAAGTGGCATATCCAGTAAAGACACTCAGCGTGGAGTACAGGATGCGCCCTATAACCTGGAGATCACAGATTCGAATCCATGTCATTGCCGTCCGTGACTGGGGGTTCCTAGGGGGCGCGCAATCACGGAGTGTCACCCGGGGAGGGAGGGCTTAGGTCGGCAGGGAAATCCACCAGCGCCCCCTGCGGCTGCGGGTCTGCAGTGAAGCCATTCAGATCTGCGCTGTCCTCCAGCATTGTAGGTCTGGTGGCTTCACTGTAGATCCTCAGTGCGAAAAATGACAGATTGGCAGGGACACGTTTCGGAAGACGCGTGTTTCAGCCTCCATTTCGGGTGGGGATTGCAGCGGTGAACTGGGATAAAAAAAAAAAAAAATTAAAAAAAACAGTAATTGTGCATTTCAAATTAGGGAGAAAACCGGGGTAAAAAAAACCATTGGAGAAGACTGACAAAAAAAAGGGCAATGTCTTCTAACAAAGAACAAAGTAGATATACCTTTTAGAAGGCTTGGTAGGGGTTTGTACACAATATACTTGACCGTGCATGAAGATCTCATTCTGTACAGCATAGAAAAACAACACCAGCCAGATTGCTCAGGTTTCTAACAGATTAATTTGATCCATGCAAAAAGAAGGATCATGAAGAGACTAGTAGGTTACTCCTTTTTAAACAATATAATCTTTTAATATGTAATACATATTTCACACATCTTGATTCTAAATGATTGTGCTGCTCTCTGAAGTTGTTTAATGATGACTCTCACATAAAAAATAAACAGACGCAAAGCAAGAAAAATGAAAATTAAAATGAGCAAAACTGGACAACTCAATACACAGAGAGAAACTGGAATGGGCCGACAGAAAAGTTAATTCCTGCAAATATAACATACAGAGCCCCATCAAAGATAAAAACAAGTTCCATAGGGAATATTTCATTTTTGTCCGTCACTTGCATGCAAAATTCCCTTTGAAATGCTTTGTTCCTGAAATGATCTGGATGAATTTAAAGTGAATTAGATTGGATTGAATTTCTCCTCCAGGAGAAATGTGTGGGTGGTGTAAAGAGTTTAATAAAACGACAGGCTTCACAAATCTAATGTTTTGAACTACTTTGCCTACCTGGGGCATCGACAGCCCATGCACTTGCAGGGAACCTGAGCATTCTACTTACAGTCTAACAGATAAGTTTCTGAATAGAGCCTTGTGTTTTACACATTAAAACACGCCAAAGAGATGTACAGGTTAGAAATCTTGTAAACGTTTATTCTTCATGTCAATCAGCTTCAATGTACATACAGCAGCTTGACAGATTCGGCTTAAACATCACAGACAGTTATTTAGACATCTATAGACCTGGGATGGGCATCTCTACCGCTTCCAGACCAGGACTGTGTTCCAACCAAGTTCTTAATGGTTTAAGTGAACCAATCCAGGACCAAAAGCAGTTATTGAATTCAATCTGGTTAACCTGGGGTAGAATGCTTTCATGACTAGAGTTCGATGTAGCTCTTAGTTTTCAAGCATTAGTACACAAAGGCCCTGATTTAGAAAGTATTTTCGACCCCCCCCCCCCAGTTTTGACCATTAAAACCAGGCCCACCTTTCCTATACCAAGGCCTTCCTTTCCTGGTTGTAAACAAGAGTAATGACAATTGGGCCTCTGCTTTAAATTATGAAAGGACTGGCTGTTAAGGTGACTTACGGTTGCTAAATGATGAAGCGCTCTTTGGCTTTACATCTTGTCTCCTCTGTATCGAACCCCCACAGTGATGACCCTCCAAGATGAACTCCCTTCTACACACTACTTGAATTAATTTTGTTCAGTGAAGTTTACAGGTCCTTTTAAATGTCCCCTGGTTATCGAAGTTCAATATTCAGAACAACATCCTCTTTTCTGACACAATAAATAAACAAAGGGCCTGTCTATTTCCCATCCCTTTAAATAACACCTTGTTGTCAGAAGGAAAATATAAGGTTTACCTTTCCCTTTAAATCTCCTTTTGCTTGCCATGGTGACTGGGCAGCTCATTAATCCTGAAAGGGGCCAGGAAAACAAGTCGGCTCCCATAAACTTTGCAATTAATCAATTCTCTGTGGCCAATCAATACCTCCCCCCCCCCCCCCCCCCCCCAAATGTGACAGGCCGACAGAGCTCAGGTGTAATTAAAATTGTAACTATCGGCAAATCAAGATGAATATCTCTCTCTCTCTCTCTCTCTCTCTCTCTCTCTCTCTCTCTCTCTCTCTCTCTCTCTCTGCAATACTGCTCCTTATGACATCTCTATTTTCTTCTTTAGTTATATTTATTTTATCTTGCCTTCTTTTTTCTCTAGAATGTCCAATTTGTTTTCCCCCTCACCACTGCAATTCCCCACACAGCTCAGGAGAACTGAAGATCCCAGGACTAACCCAGTTTCCTCATTTACACCCAGGAACTTGAGAGCAGATGTCAGCCAGCTATGGTCCACTGGAGGACAAAGGTCTGCCTTGCAGGTGTCTCCCCGGGCCCACTAGATGCCTGGCTGGTCTGGTCTGCTGTAGCCAGGACAGAAACCTGCGCTCCCAGCTGCTTGACTCAGCCTGTACACCACACAGACGTGCTTTTACAAGCCAAGCCACCCGAGGACCCCCCCGATAGCTTTCCTTCTCTTCTCTCTCTTCCCTTTATTCTCTCACAGTCCAGGGTATTACAATTTTGCTTGGTTTTGTTTTCCCATCCATAAAAAAACAAAACAAAACAAAAAGAAAAAAACAGATACAAACAAGTGATGTTTGAAGGTCTCTCGTCTGGTGCCAGTAAGCATTACTTTACAGAGCATTCAGTCATGTCAAGCTACGTACACAAGCTAGCAGGAAACTAGAATTATGTACACAAATGTTATACCTGTGAGTTATGAGTTTCTCTTTGCATAACTTTACATATCATGAATCATAAAAATATACAGTTGAATAGCATTTTGAAAAATAACACAGAGAACACATTACATGGGAGTTTGAGCCATTCCAGGCTTTACTGAACCTGCAGGCAATGCCAAAGTATTCATACAATACAATGTTACATTGCCTTTTAGATGACTGTGTTGCTATAGATAGGGTTAATTCACAAAATGATAGATTATTAATGATGATTATTAATAATAATAATAATAATAATAATAAATAAAATAATAATAATAATAATAATAATAATAATAATAATATGACACACACTATATTGTGTCTCCCAAAGGTCTTTTGTATAGATACATAAATCTGTCTACAGTGCAGTATTATGAATAACTTAAAGATTCACATAGTATTATTGCAAGCCATAGTTTCTGTTCAGCTAAAAGTTCAATTGACTTCTAATTAAAAAAGAAATAAAGAAAACATCTCCCTATTAAAATATACTAATCTCACATTTAACTTTTCCTTTTTCAATTTCCCCAGCTATCCCTACAGAAAGAGTGAGCTGCATTAACAATGTGCTCGCCAGTGAAGAAGAAAATAAAATCAGGCTTTAGGGGTGCAAGAGCGTGACTGGCTATTAAATTGCATGGGATGGAAATCTCTTTAAAATGAGTTTGAGGTTAAACCAATCTTTTTTCATGCTAGATCAGATATGCTTTTAATTCAATTTTAATTTCAAAACCATATAAATTAAAATGATCCTGATACTGTATCTACCATTGCCATTTTTTTTTACATCTTATTAAATCTTACAAAACAAATGTTGTACCATGAAAATATTGCCCATAGACATTTTATTGTTTTTTACTTAAAACTTGAGAAATACCATTAACATTTCATCTTTGAGTCACCAGATTGGATGTATTGCCATGCCCAAATATGTATCCATCAGATTTGATATCTTTTTATTCCCACTGTTGCTTTCAAACAGATCTCTCATTGGCCCAAGTACTTTGTCCAGTGGTAGACTGTATATAAGGTCCTGTTTAAATAAGGTCCTGTTTCAAGTGAACCAAATCCTGGGGGTGTGTTTCCTCCATTTGTGCTTCATGACGCATACATCACAAGTGATGGAGAAAAGGGTTCAGGGCAGGGATAGAAATAAGGCTCCTATTGCATAGCAGTTTCACCCACTCCAGGTTTTACTCTGAGCTTAATTAGCCACAATATGCATAGGTAACAAGCTTAGGTGTGAAAGCAGGAATGGATCAAACTGCTATGCAATGGGAGTCTTGTTTCCAACCTTGGTTCCAGGGTGGATGTGAAAGAGACAGAACATGTGCGATGCACCACCAATATTTCTGAACTTTGAAGCTTTCAAGTTATACATTAAGGGACTTTAAGCTAAAATGCAAGCTTGTTTGACATTACAGTCGTGAATTGAAACCCAGATGGGACAGCGTGACTGACAAAAATGATTTAAAAAATAAATAAAATAACTAGCAACCTGCGTTATGGGTCTGTTTTTAAATTGCTCTCCATGCCACACGAGTAAATGGCTCGCAAGACTTTTTTAGGGCTTTGAATGCCAATGGCTTACTGATGCTGCATTAGCACATGGAAAAGTTCCATTGTTAGTGTTCTTGGTAATAAAGGCATTCCACCCCTCCTGTCCTCCACTGCCTCATTAGGGCTCCGAGTTGGAGACAGGCTACCAAATTCCCTGGCAATCAGATTGCATTCCCATAATGTCATCTAGCCTGTCTGCCCTTGTGAATACTAATCTGCAGCTGTCTGGTTCAAAGTAAATTGACAGCCAGCAGAACTGCAAAGCACAGTATGAGCTTCTTGTCAAAAAAAAAAAAAAAATTGGTCTCATTTTCTTTGCTTCAGTGCAAACTTTGCACCACTTTTCAAAACTGAAAATCTAAAGAGATACAGACAACACAGCAGCACTTAATAGAGAAGCTTTCTTTGCAGTGGTAGTCCATCCAAAAACATCATCTTTAAAGACATTACTTTAGTGGTTATTATATGTAAATTGTCCATAACACAAACCAGCAGACTAAGCAATTAAATCCTTTTACAATGCTCTCAGTAGGTGGTCAGCTCACCTTACCGCTCAGAAGGTCAGGACCAGACCCCTGCTAGGACAGCATCTGGCCTCTCTCCCCCTAGAAGCCCGGAACAGCTAGTGATGTGCGGTCAGCCTTGCCAGCATTGACCGTGACCTCCAGGGAATACCCTGCTGTTCTCTGCCAGCATTCAGAGAAGCAGTATCAGGCTTTACAAGGAGATTGATAAAACAGTATTCATGCTTTTTTCTTGTGTGATTTCTCAAGAGAATGATTACAGACAGCGCATGCAGAAGGTGTTGTGAGAGTAGGATCCAATGAGCTCTAATGTTGTCAGCATCAAATCACAGCTACCTTCAGGTCTTTATTGTCAGAAAAGCTGTGACCGTGACAAGACTTGGTTGGTCTACACCATGGAACCAGTACATAATTAAATAAAATGTGGTACTATTATGGGCAGTCTTTGCTTAAGAGAAACTCAGGCTATGTCAGTATTGAGGTGTGAATGCCCGCCACTGTGCTTAAAAGTAACCTGTATCATTGCCCCTACCTTCCAGAAACTATAAATTAACAAGCAAAAAAACTTAAATAAAATAATAAAAGCCCACCTTTAACTTGTTATCTACTGCAGAAAATGTGTTGCTCCTGCAACAAATGCATCTCCTTTTAGCCTTCACATTGCAGAAAATGCTATGCTCCTGCAAAAATGCATCTCCTTGCAATCGTCACACTGCAGAAAACGCTATGCTCCTATGCAACAAATGCATCTCCTTGTAGCCTTCACACTGCAGAAAACGCTATGATCCTATGCAACAAATGCATCTCCTTGTAGCCTTCACACTGCAGAAAACGCTATGATCCTGCAACAAATGCGCCTACTTGCAATCTTCACACTGCAGAAAATGCTATGCTCCTGCAACAAATGCATCTCCTTGCAATCTTCACACTGCAGAAAACACCATGCTCCTGCAACAAATGCATCTCCTTATAGCCTTCTGCAGACTTCAGTGTTACACCTCCCCTAGTATACTGCACAGTGCAGCATGTGTTTCATGTTTCGTGTTCCCGGCTGGATCATTACGAGATTGTGTTGGGTTAGTGTTTAGTTAAATGAATAAAGTATCTGACTGTCCCTCCGAGGAAGAGTTAAATGTGTGCGTTGCTGAGATAAAGACATCTCTGTGCAGATTGGCTGCACAGCCTACAGTGTGCAGCAGCAGAGACGTTGGAGTGCTTCCACTTCAAACCATATGTTAAGACACTGCTGTAGGCTCCATAACTTGGCACGCAGAACTTTATAATGCATATAAAGGCATCAGCACCCACACTGACTTCAGTAATGCAGCCCAGCCACTGTCATCTCAGTGTAAGTGCATTACCTGCCTGAGTGTTCTGCATGCTGACAATGTACATGCAATTATTATATCAGTTATGCTTGAGGATCTGGGAGTTTTAACAATACAGGGATTGATCTGTGTATTTTTAACAATTTAATGTATTTTTTGGTAAGCAAGAAGATTATCCATTATCATAATCATACAACATACAAATAGGGAAATGGCTGCATACTGCAAGGCTGTATATTACAGTTTAAGATTAAGAAAATGCGCTGGTCTTTATTCGGCAGCTTGAAACTATTTCAAAATTAGTCCCACTGATTGCATGTAAACGCACAAATAAAATGATTTAAAATTAATTTTGAAAATGCTTCACTTTATATGCTATATACATCAGCATAAAAGTGCTGAGATTTATTTTTTTTCTGCTTGCTTGGCACAGCTGATATCTGCCAGCCAACCAACCAAAAGCATGCCAGATCTAGTCCAGACGATGGTTATGTAGAAGCTGTGTGTATGTGAGTGAACGAGTGTGTGCGAATCCTGTTAACAGTTTTTCAGAAATAGATGTGGCTTAACAGGACTCTCAGTGAATTCCATCCACCACTTTCTCATGACTCAGTTTGTGGAATCGCTCCACCAAGCCGTGACATTTCTGGTGTCTGTGTGACAGCTATGATCAAACAGGGAAAAACTGGAAAAAAAAAAAAACTTGATGAATACACCGCTTATCTGAGTAGCCCACGTAAAAGTCTTCAAGTCTGCACAAACAGAGCGTTTATCATAAAAGACATCTTATGAAAGGTGGAAAAAAGTGCCCCCTTTTCAAGTGCATTCGGGGTGTGATACAAAGAATGCAAGCAGGCTGACAGAACCAGAATTCAATTGATACAAAGAAACAGTTACAAACAACAACATTTACATGACGTGACAGCTATTTCTTTTGTGGGCAATGTTAATTTAACACAAAACGGTTACCCAAGCCAGGCTTACCCAATCAGATTACACTGATCAGTCATGTCTGATCAGTGAGACGTGACTCTTATCAGACTAATCTTACGGAGACAAAGACCACTGATTGAGGATTCTCATTGCCCGACCTTCACATTTTGTCTGTAAAGTTGAGCATTATCTGACAGGTTATGTCTGATCAGGGTTTTCACTTTGTAACATGGACAGGAAGGACTTCTCAGATTGATCTGACCTTACAAAGCAGGCTGTACATGAATGATAGGTATATTTATAACAATGGAGCCTACAAAATTGCATTCTCCTGATGTACAACATCCTCGAATGAAGAATGACTTCACTGGAACGTCTCCTGCTTCCAAAGATACTTCTTTCTGGCAGTAGTATTTTATCTCCTGGTACACATCTGTCATCTTCTTTTAAACCAGTATAAACAACCGATTTTAATTTCTTCCTTATAAGCAATGTAATTGTTTCAGTGTCATTTACGGTATATTTCCTGCCTGGCCACTATGCCAGTGGAGTTAACATAAGATATTATTATGCAACATATCTTTCCTAACAGTAAGTCTGTCTGTCTGTCTGTCTCATGCTGAGGACCTATGCCAAAAACATGGCTCATCACAAATCCTGATCAAATGTGGGGTTGTTTCACTCTTTTTAGAGCATGCACTGACTTATTCAAATACTCAAACTAACACAGCTTAAAATATATTCGCTGGCAATGTATTCAAATGACCATGTTCGTTTAAACAGAATTTATAAATGACAATGAAAAAGATATCATGCGAAGTGAACCAATGCATAAATGACATCTGAAATAGAGAACAAGCATTCTACTGCAGGGAAGAGTGTGTGTGTGTGTGTGTATGAACGTTTGTTTTACTCCTGAGAGAATTTCAGTGCATAACATGGTAGATTTAGACTTCAGCAGCTAAATGAAAGAGTATTCAAATAAGTGTTTATCCCAGCACTAAAAATAGTTGTCTGCACCCAGCTAGCATGCCCTGGAGGGTATGCCTGTTTAGTTGGATTCTAGCAGGTGGAGACTGACAGTTAACAGTTAACAGAAACCTTGATTTTGAATCCTGTGGCTAAGACCACCAGAACACATTTCACATACTCCCTGCAACTGCTGCCAAGTCCAAATGAATTTCAATCACTATAAAACATGAACAATCTGTCCTACTCTTTGGCTGTGAAGGCAAATTTCACAGGTAAACATAATAATAATATATGATAGGCCTAATTAAAACCTTGAAACAAACACCAATTCTAAATAACCCTGTACTTCAAATGCTAATATTGTATATCATTAAGAGGCAATTCTCAAAGACTGCACTTCACCAGCTGTCAAACAAACGCAGTCCATGTTGAAGTTAAATTGAGACTTATAAAGTGACTTTTGATTTTATTTCGCAAAATAAAATAAATAAATAAACAATAGTAATAATAATAATAATAATAATAATAATAATAAAAAAAACAACGCTCAGTCAAGTAGACATATGTGATGCACTCGCATTCAACCAGCCCAGTGTAGCGATGGGCTCTTGCAGTGTATTAATAACTTGCAGGTCAGTGAGAATAATCCAGTTAGGTAGATAAACTAAATGAGGACAAGTGAACCGGGAGATTTCTATTGGAAACGATATGCTGTGCGTGATGTTAGGACTTTCTCTCATGGATAGCATCGGTCGGGCACTGTCACCGGTAGCATCTGAACCTTTCAAAAACCCGTTTACTTCAAATAGTTCACAGGCTGTGCCAGTCTTCCTCTGTCTCGGCGGTGTCAATGACTCTCCTTGTTAATAGCAAGCCATTATCTAATGTACACAAGTCGCTTTCCAAACATACTTCTTTCAACTTAAACCGCTATGTATTCCCTCCCTATATTTAAATCAAGCGTTTAAATATTGGGAGGGGATAAAGCTTTTAATTATATATATATATATATATATATATATATATATATTATATATATATATATCGCATAATTTATATATATATATACATAATATATATATATATATATTATATTATATATATATATATATAGATAACAATAGAGCATGTCAAAACCCGACCCAAACCTTAGCAAAACAACTGAAAACAGAATAGCGAAGCAATACAGACGCATAATTACGCATCTGTATTACCCCAGCCGGTTCTATAACGCACACAGAAAAATAAAAACAAAACGTCCAAAGCAAATCAAAATCCCATACGAAGACACCAAAATATGCGTTTGAGGTGTTAGTTTGAACAAAACAAAATGTAACTGCAATACAAAATATTAAAATGTTGTTGTCGTTTTCCTACCTTGAGCGATTGTGTTGGAGAACAGCAAGGAAAGCCATAGAATCCAGCTGGTACTCGACTTCAGCCCGGCAGAATACCCAAGCACTGCCCAAAGCCGGGCTAAACCAGCAGCATGTGTCCGGCACGCTGGAGACATGTTGCACTGTCTCTGTTCCCTTGGATTAATAGGAGGAACGTAGTGCTCTTAGCGCGCCGGCGAGTCTCTGAGCGCTTCTGAGGGACTACAGATCCACCAACTCGGCAGACAAGCGAACCCTGCTCCGATGAACAGAGGAGTTGGTGCTGGGGTGTGGTCGGCGCGAATAAAAAGATAATATAACTACGTCGTGTGGTGTGTTAAACTTCAGAGCTATCTGAATTGAAAAAAAGCAGCACCATAAAATCAACTTTCCAACTTATTCCAAACGGTTTGTAGATCCCATCTATGCAGATGGATGATTCCTTTGACTTTAACTAAAGAAACACACATTCAGCGTCAGGAATATTTGTATCGGATTTTAACAAGCATTATGTGTTTTTTTTCCTCACCCAAACATATTTTCCCCCCATTAATGGCACTGAATTGAACTGAATTCTGTCGAGTAATTATTCTAGCGATTAAAATTCTCAACACCAACGCAGAAACATTAATGAACCTCCCCAAGCAAGAGCAATGTACATCATGTCCTTCATGTCAAGTCATTTAGGTCCTTTTTTTCCCCTTAAATTTTCCACAATCCAAAGCAAAGAGATGCAACAAGTTGTTTGTTTTCAGTGATGGTGTTTAACTCAAACCTAGCTGATAATAATAGTGCTTATGAAATCCAATTGCAAAGTTTTTTTTTTCAGTTTTAGGCAGCATTCGTTTTTCATATTTTTTTGTATTATTATAGCGCCGGGTTTCTGTTGTCTGGACCCAAAACAAGAGACCGTGGGTGCCGAAATGATGCTCTTCGGTTCAGCCTAGCACACAGCGGGACCCTGTACGCGTCTGTGGCTGTGGCTGACTATAGAACACCGTCCGAGTGAGGGTAAGTTTCACATCCACTGATGCTCCGCCTATGAAATCGTGTAATCGGACTTTGCAAAAAAAAAAAAAGAGGCGGAGGAGAATCAAGCTGTCATCGGGTGCTTGCAGCAGAGCTAGCCCGTGAGAGTGCGTTCAAAGTAAGGCTCGCAGCCAGCTTCTGGAAGCGATTTGACGGAGAGTAGCATGGTGCCACCACGCGGAAGAAAATAGATGTCTTATAATCGTCTTTCTCGTTTTAACTACAGTCTGCGCCGGTTTTATAAATGTGCGTGTATTTATTTATTTAATAATAATAATAATAATAATAATAATAATAATAATAATGATAATAATATGTGAGTGATAGTAGATACAAGCTGGTTTTGTGTATGCAGATAAATCTTTGTCTTGAGGGAAATGTAAACCAACTGGATAACCGATAACGCCTGGCTTCTGATAAAGTGCACAAATGCAGCCATTGTAATAACATTGTAACAAACACATCACAGACAAACAAACAAAAAATTATTTAAAAAAAAAACAACAAAAAAAAACATTACAGTAGTCCGTTCGTTTCCCCATCAACAGCATAGGAAACTTGATGCAGATTCGCCTCAATAGGAGTCCACACCTGGTTCATCTTAACAAACCCGTTCGATGCCATTAGAAACCACAAGCATATTACAAGTGATGGCACTTTACACGGGTTATTTTAAATATGCAAATAGCTCAGGGCGCACATGTAAGAGAGGACATTGAAATACCGCTAGCCTGTGGCAAAATAATTAAACATTTGATTTTAATCTTAGGCTGACAAACTAGACCTTGTAAGTGTAAATTCAGGGTACCCTTGTTCTATCATAATTGCGTCAGGCAGCGAGTATGATGAGCAATACCCTAGCGCTTCATTAGCATTCTTTCCCTGAGCGGTCCTAGCATTGTGTGAACACATCGCCATATCTCCCCTACCCCTACCCCTACCAATCTCCCCACCCCCGCTCCGTGTTCAAGACATCCACACAGGCAGGACTTCGTGCTTGTTACAGCATTACAATTTTGATATCTGTGTTTTTTTTTTTTTATCCTCGAGGGTAAGCCCTACATATATACAGTAACTCGCAAACGCGTTTATAATAAGCGAGTTAACGTCAAGGAAATGAAGACAAATAGTACAATTTCTCACCCCGAAGGCAAACAAGTACCGCTATTTGATTTATGAAGGTTTTTTTTTCCAGGTCGTTAAAAACAAACAAATAAACAAACTTAGAAATATGTCAAACTTCGGAACTCTGAAAACATAACGGATGAAAGAATGGAAATGTATTACCAGTGACCACAATATACAATAAAAAAGCTATGCAGATAAAAATAACAAAATGTGGGGATGGGGGCGGGGGAAACTCAACTTCTTTTTTTACATAGCAGACAGTGCCACCGTGTGGCCAAACACAATTACTGTTTTTTTTTAAATTATGTGATTTCTGCTGAGCAGTGTGCCAACCTGTAACATTGTAAGAGATTAAGTGCTGTAAGATTTCACTTCTCTACCAATCAGTGACCACAAGCTTCCGCATTAAGCGTTTTAAAAGCTGACTGGAAGCATATTTTAAGGTCACCTGGAGTGCTGACTTTTTTTTTGCTGTTGTATTGAAATCAACACATTAATAAATGGATTTATTTAATACCTGCTGATAAATACTTCTCAAAGGCAATTACGAGCATCAGCACAGCCCTACTTGGGTAATTAAACAAGTCTGTCTGAGTCTGCACCCCTGCAGCTCCTAAAAGCTGTCCATTGTCTTAAGTTGAAACACCCTGAACTGGCTCCTGTCTTTTCTGCTATTAAAATGAATGAGCTCTTTGAACTGCTTTGAGGCACAGTTTTCACAGGAAAAGCTCTTGAGCCGAGAAAAAAACCCTCTGCTTTGTACAACAAAGGGCATCAGTCTGGGATATCAGTGGAGAAGCTCACTGACAGCAGGGTGATCAATAACTGAGAACACTCTCAGCGCTTAAAATATAGCTTGTGTATTTCACACAGTACAGGACAGTGAAAACACACCAGGGGCACCTGCATGTGTGAAGAGGTGGAGGCTAAGTAGGAAGTCACAGAACATGGTTTGTTTACATCCTGTGTTTTTAGTTTGAAAAATGTGACTCAGTGATGGATTCAGTTCCTGGCTTCCAGAGCTGAAAGGATGCTCCACCCACCTTGCCCCCTTTAGCAGTTGTTCTTGTCAGGAGCTTGCGAGTAGAGGTGTAGAGTCTTGGAGTGGATCTTGGAACCCTTCTTGGAACAATGGTTTCCCAAGTGGCCTGATAGAATCAAGGCAAAAATGCACCTGTTAGATAATGATAACGTATGTATAAATTGATGTTCAAAATATGTAACTTACAAAGAGTTAAATGTGCATTACCCACCAACAACTGTTGAGACAGTACTGGGGAGAATGGGTACTGTGATATCACAGTGGCTTGAACCAACAGGCCATTTATTTAGATCCTTTCAGCACTGTATGTCTTAATTTAGCTCTATTGAGTTATAGATAGATTTGTACATGTCACACACTGCCACCTGGTGGCTAACTGGTATAATCACTGCAGTGATATTGAAGGGAAAGTGAACTCTGAGTTTTAGCAGGCACCTGTCCTCTATCCCACTCTTCCTATAGGAGGACTGAGTGAAAGTAGAGTCCTTCTCTCACTGTACATGAGAAGCTGTAACTCAGTTGGCTATCCTGGGTAAATCCTTTCTAATTACACCCTGTGGAGAATTTTATGCACAAAGCAAAGCCATCATTCTAATTAGGTGAAACTTCCTGCTATTTATTAAAGATCTTTCACACCATTAACATTCCACTATCAATTAGGCAAAAAAAAAAAAAAAAAAAAAAAAATCACTGTTTCCCAGTAGCTACTTAATAAAATGAAGGGGGAAAAAACATATTGATTTTAGAGGAGAGACTTATGGCCCTTTGTCTATGTGAAGAATGGGCACTAAAAAGGTGTGTACAATGATGGCACTGCATTGATAGTTGCATTACATGCCCCTCGCATACAGTAAAGTGATCACTGAATTCTTAACAGCTACACATGGCTGTAGCCTCACGATCAGAACAAGGCAGCTTATTGGTGTTTCCATTATTCTCTTACTGTAACGGTATGGAGGGGTGTGCTGACACTCACACTCAGAATTGTCTTGAAGACATGTTTATTGACAGGTATTAAATAAATCAATTAAGTAATGTGTTGATTTCAAAACAAGAAAAGCTGTCCTTCCCTCCCCTTTACAATCCAGAGTCAAAGCAACGCTAATAACTCTCCTCACAGAGTGTTTAAAATCCAATTGGAAGCCAATTTTCCTCTCATCCGGGGTGTTGACATTTTTACTGTCGTACTGCCATGCTGAGGCTTGTCTTGATTCATTCATTAATAGATTTATTTAATACCTTCCCATAAATACTTAAAGGCAATTACAAGTATGCCCCCAGCCTAGGAAGAGGTTCAGTGGGAAGGTGCAGGTGAGATAGGTTTTCATCCCCTGTGAAGAAGCCAGCTCACTTTCAGCAGAGCAGGGCACTGCAATGTCAGCCATCTCCTTCCAGCACAAATTAGCAAAGTGACGGTTGTAAAAGGCTGATAGGCAGTTTAATTTGTGTAAGATGCTTTAATCGCGACCTGTTTTGGCAGGTAAGGAAAAACCAAAGAGTTCATTCAGCAAGAATTGCAGAGGAGAAATGGATTCTGAGAAACATTAACTGTGACAGCAGACAGGTGTCACTTTCAGAAGCTTTCAGTTCTAGTTCTGTGAGCTTCAGGGAGTGTGCGTGTGTGCATACGTGCGTGTGTGTGTGTGTGTGTGTGTGTGTGTGTGTGTGTGTGTGTGTGTGTGTGTGTGTGTGTGTGTGTGTGTGTGTGAGTGACTGGATGGCACAGTGGACTGGCCTTGCTTTTCTCAGACAATGTCTGTCATTATATTTGGGCCCTGCTTAAGAAACTAACAAGCAAATTGATTGCTGTCGTTCTCAGCCTGGCCTGAGAGTAACATGGTCAACAGTTCTACAAGTATACTGCATATGAATACACTCATAATACTGTATTGCTTGTATTATTATTATTATTATTATTATTATTATTATTGTTGTTGTTGTTTGAGTATTGGTAACTCTTTACATTAAGTGTCTCTAATTACAAGCATTTACATAGTAGTTACTTAGTCAATAAATATGTACTTACACATAATCACAATGTTATTATGCATAGTTACAATGTACTTAATGTGTAAATGTTTGCACGATATAACCCTAACCCTAAATCTAACCCTAACTCAAACTCTAAACCTTACATATATTGTGCGAAAAGATTTACGCATTAAGTACATTGTAACTGTGCATAATTACACTGTAATTATGTGCACACAAGTATTTATTAAGTAACTGCTAAGTAAATACACAGTAATTAGAGATGCTTAATATAACGTGTTACCTGAGTATTTCGAAGAAAAGTTTTTACAAAGCTTTGCACCTGCTTTTGAAATTCTATATACTGTATACCGAGCATCAAAAGAAACTCACCACTATTATAACATTTATTTTCTGAACAAAAATAAGTTTTATAAATGATGGACATCGACAAAATATTTTTGGTTTCTTTTTAATCACTCAGTCATTCATCCTTGACCATGACATGCTTGAGTGATTATGACTGAAGCACATGCACTTAATCACCTAATTAGCGAGACACTTGATTGGACACTGGATATGGAGTGATGTCAGCTGTTGCATTGCAAGCTGAATAAAAGCAATACAAAAAAATTACAGAAAAAAAAACAATACGCCACGTCTGTCAAGAGAGCAGTGCCTTCGTGCAACCGGCATGGCGGAGGCTGGACTAGGGCAGTGTACTGTGGCTCGCCATCTTGGGTGCTCAAACCTGGCGAGACAGTATAACAAGACACACTCTGTCAATGACAGGCCACGAACTGGGAGACCAAGAGTCACAACACCTGCCCGAGATTGACAGATCATTTTGCAGCATCTTCGTGATGTCAATTGTTAATCAGCACAGTAAAAAGTCACTGTGGCAGCTCTAAAATGAGTATTATATATTGCATATAATATATATATATATATATATTGCATAACTAACTTCCAATGATGTTGTTTGCTCCTTCACCTGTTATGTTTCCAGCTGTTCTGAGTGGTTGTTCTGAGTTTTTTTTTTGTGCTCGGTATTGAATTTGAATCATTTTTCATTGCTTTCTACATCTATTAAAGTAGGGGAACGATAGTAAGTTTGCCTGAATTATAGCCTATAGCATTTCAGAGATACATACCGTGCTGTGTATGGGTATCTCATATACAGTTAAGAAATATAATCAATTACGTGTCGTCTGATGTCAGTAAACCCTGTCTTTGTCTTTGTGTGCAGTACAGCATTCCGCTAAACCCCATGGTGAAATGTTTTCATCTTTTTTATGCTTTTGCAGGACTTTCTTCCCAGATAATAATGTCAATTATGTGACACACGTCTGCTGAATGTCTCTCTCTGGCATAAATATACAGCCTGGATGAGAATACAAGAAGTGTTGTTTAAGCTCTTTTGTGATCCTCTGGGTGTGCTGGTCTGTGGCACAGGATTATATGAACCCCATTTAAAAGAGATGTGCAGGGAGTGCGAAGATGTGTTTCTCAAAAGGTAATTGCTTCTATTCATAAGGCATTCAATGGTGACTCCCTCCACCTACCTACACATGCAAGAAACACAAACATGCAAACACCCACACACCCACATTTGCATAGTCATGCTGGGTACAAGGCACAAAGCAGGTCGTGGTGCAGCACTTTCGTGAAAGTATCTTTTTCAAACTACAGCGTTTCACAGATGTGCTTGATTCCTCCCTGTTCTTTTGCTATGTCCTGCTCCAAATACACCAATAGCTTGTGCTGCCCTGTATACACTAAGCCACCTGTCCGTTCCCTTTCGGGGAGCCTTGTAGACACCCTATTTATTTTAAGTTCCCTAAAGGTTGCCTTAGCTGTAAAGACAACCCCCTCCCATTTCAAACATGCTGCTTGCTGCTCCATCTGATAGGGGAGTGCTGTTACTCATACTTAGCGCTCAATTGTAAACGTGAGGGAAGGACAGCTTTTCTTGTTTTGAAATCAACACATTAATGAATGGATTTATTGAATACCTGCCTATAAATACTTCTTAACGGCAATTCCAGATATGAGCACACCCCTAATGTCTGATTATAGATTACATAGGAAACACCTAATATGTTGGGCCAGGAGTTTAAGAATTTGGATCTAAATATACATCTTGAAGAATCAGTCTGCAATATAACTGCTGAAAATTGCCCTGAGTACAAAAAGTGTTGGGACAAAAGAGATCCATCCTGTCCTTTTGTCTGGTAAATGTCACCTGACTTATTAAGTGCAAGCAGAGTGACATAAAAGAGCCCCTGCTTCCATTCAGCATCTGAATAAAGAAGGGAGAACGCTGCACAAAAGTGTAGAAAGAAAGCAGGCTCTGGAATGGAAAGAGAAGAATGTGTCAATCTGTCAGCGAGTGTGATTGCTGAGGCCAGGGACTGCATCAGGGTTCTGGGGTCAAAAACCATCACTGTTAAATACACCGGAGTCGACAAATGTGACCCAACATTGAAATGCTATGGTTAAAGTTTATGACAACCTCTATACGTGGTAGACAGCAAAGTAAAAAGCAAGAGTGATTCCTTACACCTCCATAGTATTGTAGCATGACACACATGCACATTCACATGTGTACAAACAGCCAGATTCACCGTCCACATGTATTCCCACTTGCAAACAGATACACAACTGTATGAATGACCTGCTGCACAAGCTAAAGCACAAGCACGTGCTGATACGTCCATAGCGGCAAGAGAAAATGAATACAGATCTCCCTTAAAGCTGAAACTGAGCATCTTCTTTTGGAGCTGATTGAATTGAGTTCAATAAGCTTTGTGTGGGTGATTCGGATTGTCATCCTGCATGGAGCAGTCTTATTCCAGCAAACACCCTCCCTGTGCTGTGCTGAGGACTCTGCTATAGCCTCTTCCAGCTTCTGAATAGAGCACCCTGTCCCAGGCTTATGTTTTGTGGTCACCCTTCCCAAATCGTCTTTAGCAGCAATGCAGCTGCACTTGATCAAGACACAGAGCTGTGGCAAAGCAATGGCTCTGTATTGAGGAGCAATGTTAGCACATGGACAGCTCCTTATGGACCTCATGACTTGGGTTGCCACCTGTCCCTGTTTTCCCTGGATCATCTCAGTTTTGAGGAAGCTGTCCTGGGAATTCAATATGTCTCCCTGGAACACTAAATGCCAGTGTTATAATTGAGCACAAGTTAGATCAATCAGGATACAATATTACTACAGAGAGACACACAATATGAATTGGTTGTCAATACTATAATAGTAATATTTCCTACTGGATGAATAGAGGATTTCTAAAGAGAGTTTACACTTTTATTCTGAGGTCCCTGGTTTTTTGTACCAGAGGTGGCAACCCTACGTCTGACGCTGGTGGCACACTACAGTTTCAATTCAGTTTTTTTTATTTTTTCTGTATGTGATTTCAGGTTAGGGATAATGGGAGTGGCTACAGCAGGCATTAAGAGCTTAACTTTCACATGTTTTAGGGTCTTGACCCAGCGCTCTTGCAGGGAGACGGTCAAAAACACACCTTTAGAGGTGACATAAATATGCTGTCAGATCCAACCTCCACCCCAACAACCGTCTGCAAATAAATAGATAGAATTGGAAATGAAGATTTATCCTTTCTGGCTTTTAAATAGATTAAAACTGGTATCTCTGCACTAAAGCTTTTAATGTTGTCCCTGTACATGTTTAATGGCATTGAATTGTGCCAATACTGATTTTAATTAACTGGGCCTCGACCCTTGCCGTCCCTTTCTGCCATGTGAGCTCAACAGAAAGCAAGCTAAGAAACATTAAAAAATAAAGCACGGCATATTTACAGTCTAATACTGTAAACGTCGCTATTCCATCTCAGTGCATCTCCAAGACTAATATCCTCTGGGGGTGGCAGTTGTGGTGTGTGTGTGTGTGCTGGGTTTACCAATAAGGGGATATTACCTTTTTAAATTCATTTATGCTATGCCCCTGTCATATTTAATGGCATGTGGAGAGAGATTTTTTTTCCACTTCATAACAGATAATGGCATTCTGTCACAAATAGACGCGTGATAGATTTAGAGCAGTTCTCAGTCTTTGGCTCTGCTCTCTCGTTGAGATCTTGCACTCTGCATTTCATTTTCTTATACAGTACACACTGTGCTTTCCCTGTTTGCTCAGAGCTCTGTAGAGCACAATGCCTCTCTTTGGTGGAGCGGCAGAGAGGAGAGAAAGAGAAAGTCCTGTTCTGAACTGCTTTGAAGCCCTAATTGCTGCTTCTTGCCATCGCAAACAAACAAACCGCTGGGTCGGTGGCCGACAGGCACCGCCTGGGTTTCACTTTTGAAAGATATATTTTGGAAACTTTTGGGAAACAGCTTTTTTCCACTGAGTTTTACTGGATTTTTTTTTCTTCTTCTTCACGTTTGACTATAAAATCCCACTTAGATTCCCAGTGAGCTTTCCTTTTTTCACCTTCCTCATGGTCCTGACTACATATTCTACAAGCTTGGGCACCAAGAGAAGGACTTTGTAGCGACTTGAGGGGATTGTTATCTTCCTGGTAAAAGCGAGAGCGCAGGACAAGGCTTAACTTTGAAAGAATGATGCAAGTCATTGCAACTATAAAAGCAGAGTACAGTAAGTGGCCTCCGACATTGAGAATGAGTGCCCTGGAGGTTACAGCATTAGGCAGGGGGTGCATCCACAATGGGACAACCTCTTCATCTCCATGCCTCTCTGTTTACTAATTGAAGAGTTTGTGAGCGCTGTGCATTGCTGGACCCCGACATGTCAGCAGAAAACTCTTAATTAAAGGCAGGCTCATGGGGAGAACCTTGCCAGCAACATAAAAGCCAGGTGAAGACGTAGCACAGTAATTGACAAGTGAATAAAGAGACTCCTTGCTGGCAGCTTCACCGGGAAGCCAACTCATAGTCATAAGCTCTGTGTTCCAGGAAGAAGAAAAAAAAAGTAATCACAATGAAAACTGTGAGTCTGTTTCTGAGGGCTTCTGATTCTCTGTGTTGCTTTTTTGAAATTCAGAACTTGCACTACTGTAGTGCCATTATTGACAGGTCATTAGACTGGTGCGTGTGTAGGGGGAGGGTGTTCGAGAATGATCAATAGAAAAATAAACGACATGCTAGAATTCGGAAGGCTGTATGACGGGGGAAATCTATCTGTGTTTAATGAAAGCCATTAAAATAACATGAAGGGAGATTTTAGTTGCATTTTAATTGAAGCTGGAATTATCAGTCATTCTCTCTCCCACCCTATATACTGTACAGAGCGTATAATGGAACACTGGCTACCACGCTATGCCTTTCAAATAATTTGGGGAAGAAAAGGGCAGCATTCTTTTATTTACGATCTGTATTCTGTGCGAGACCTCTTGTGTATGATGTGTAACATGTTATTTCCAGCCTACCGGTACTAGAAAAAAAAAAAAAAAATAAAAATAAATAATAATAATAATAATAATAAAGTGTTTGGGTTATTTATGCATTCTGAATACAATATGTTCTCTGCGCCATTCTGGCTGGTTTTTATACAGATCACATAGTGGATAACTCCTTGAATACATGTCCTACATAAATGCTGCACCTCCCCTCTGCAGGCCAGCTTCTCTCATGGTGGACGGGGCATGCCAATGTGTCTCTCTGCTTATTTTCCCCACATAGAATGGTCCCGGCCAAAATATTATGAAAACCAACAGGGACAAGCTTCTCATGGTAATATTCCCTTAGTTATTTTCTGCTACCAATTTTGCTCCCTGCAGTATTAAATCACAGGGGAGCACGGCTGCTTTCTGGGCTGCATTTGCTGCTGCTGCTGCTAATTTTTTTAAGTGCCAGTAAATTTAATCATTAGCTGAATCAAAAGTATTTTAATTAGTTTTATGAATTAGGCTCTCCTTTTTATAATTTTATTATTTTTATTATTACCTTTAACTTTCCTCGTCTGCAGTCACGGGGCCCTGCTGTGAATTTATCCCTTGGCGCAAACGGGAGCCTCTGACTAATTGCATTTTGTATGTAATTAAAGTGGTGATACCTTCATCGCTATTTAAAGACTAAATAAATCATTAAGATTGATTCAAGAGGCTCACTCGTCTTTTCAGATGTGGGGGTGGTACAGCTGTTGTCCTTTTTTGCCCCCAATTCATTACCCATGAGAAGTATCAGTATTGTGCAAGGGTATCCGAGGTACCCCAAAATTTAATCCAGTGCAGAAAGACTAGGGGTGGCAAAGGACAAGGGGCTATAAGACCGGAATGTTACAAGTGTCCTGCAACAATGAATTGCTTGTCATTTCTCTTTTGGAGGGTGTGTCTACAGAAATTAGACTCTCCAAAAGTTCTGCTACAGCATCTTTACTTTGCTTGCACTATGCTTTATTCGACTTTGATTCATTCTTATTCTTCCCATGTGTATTACATTCTGCGTAGGCAACGTTGCTTATTTTAAGGTCTTTTTGCTACTTTTCGTACTATTTTTAATTTGTGTTGTTTAGAATTATGAGATGTGATGAATATTAAAAGATTATATAGTTGAAATATGGCACTCGCATTACAAAATGGATTTAAAGTAGGACCTTAAAATTAGCAAAATTGCACAAGTTGGTTTAAAATAAGTAATACAAATGAATAAGGCAGTAGCTGGAACTTTTTTCTTAGATTTTTAATTTTTAATTTTCTCAGCTGATAGAAAGAATAATAGTGTTTGGAGTTATAGGTGAAAAGAGAATCTAAGAGCTCAGCTCAAGAAGGTATTTGAGTACAGTACCAATAACAAAGCTTCCTGAATTTACATTTCCAGAACCTGCACCGTGTACAAGCAAAAAAAAAAATAATTAAAAAAAAAAAAAAAAAAAAAAATTGCTTTTCGTCTTTGGAAAAGTCTTTCCTCTCCTATTGAAAATCAAAAGGTGCGCTTCTAGCTGAGATGTTTTTTTGACAGGTTTTGAAGTACAAAAGGTTTGACTCCCTTATCTCGAGTGCAGAAACCCGCCTCTTGGTGGCTTCCAGGGGAATCAAAAGGTATTTCAGCTTCAATAAATAAATAAATAAATAAAATAAAGTCAAATAAGGCAGCGACTCAACGTTGTAACAAACAAGACAGGCTGCCGTGGCAATGCTAGTCCACTTCTGAATACATACCCCGCTGGGAGAAATAATTCCCCCCACTTCACACAGCTCTACTACCCTCTGGATTACTGTAGCAGAAGCTCTTTCATCAGTTCACTGCACCCTGCTGTGTGGCTCATTCCATCTGATCCAGTGCCCAGTGAAAATCAGCTTCAGTGAAATGTAATGTCTGAGGGATTGTGGGGAAGGCAGTGAGACCTTGTGGTTAGAACTAAGGGACTGGGAGGGAGGCAGTGAGACCTAGTGGTTAGAGCTGAGTGACTGGGAGGCAGGCAGTGAGACCTAGTGGTTAGAACTGAGCGACTGGGAGGCAGGCAGTGAGACCTAGGGTTTAGAATTGAGGGACTGGGAGGGAGACAGTGGGGCCTAGTGGGTAGAGCTGAGCGACTGGGAGGCAGGCAGTGAGACCTCATGGTTAAAGATGAGAGACTGGGAGGGAGGCAGTGAGACCTAGTGGTGAGAACTGAGCGACTGGGAGGCAGGCAGTGAGACCTCATGGTTAAAGATGAGAGACTGGGAGGGAGGCAGTGAGACCTAGTGGTTAGAACTGAGCGACTGGGAGGCAGGCAGTGAGACCTAACTGGTTTGAGCTACAGGACAGGGAGTGAAGCAGTGTGTCCTAATGTTTAGAACTTGGGGATTGCGAGGGAAGCAATGTGTATGTAACTTATGGAACCTTTACTATCGGCGGCTTTGAATTCTATTTCATTAATTTCTGTTGTGTTTCCTGAGTTACAGTGTATCAAAAGGTATAGATGACATTCCCTACCTCTACTACTGCAGATGTTAGTTCTCAGTGGTAAGCAGGAACATACACAAACTGGACAGTAAATATATCTTCTTTCTGTTTAATGGAACAGGGCAAAGTACTGAAGATCTTATAAATGTACAACGACAGAAGATTGAATTTTATTATAAAACTGAACTTGCCCAAGATCAGTATTTTAGGGGAAAGCCTTTTTTTTTTAAAAGTTATAGTTAGAGATGGGCAGCATAACCCAGTGCCACTCGTTAGGGTTCCTCTAGACCACCTCAGAATATAAAAAGATTGAAAATCATATTCTGAAAATTAAAGCTTTTTCTTAACTGGAAAACTGTTTTTTTAAGAAAATGATGTGCATACCTGGGGAACTGTAAAAATAGCTAATGATGATAATTATTTAAATGAATGCATTTCAAAATTTCAAAACCTCTTTTTCCATTACGTTAAAAAAAGGGGCAAAAACTGGGAAATCCAAGTGAATACCATAACAAATGACCATTACTGAATCATTTAGTTTAGTCTGTCTAAAGACGCTAAAGTATCTTTTAAATCACCATGTTCTGTTTAAAATGATGTTTTAAGAGGCTGTGTATTACAGTTCACCAAGGGAACCGAGGGGAAACTGGTAATGATAATTGTGTGATTTGTTTTGCCATAGAAATTCTTTAATATCCTTTTGAATTATGCAAGATTTGCTCGTATAGGTGCTGTATGCCAGAATGTTGTCTTCAAATCAAATTGTTTAAGAAAATGATATGCGAACTAAGGGAATTGTGTAAACAGAACTAAGGATAATTCATCTTTTTTTGTTGTTGTTTTAGTAATTTTAAAAATCATACAGGAGTATAAAACACTCATCACATTTTCCTGGAGAATTCTGATTTATAAATTACTAGACCATACCAGGGGATTCATTTCCACAGTATTACTGATGACGACTATTTAATCTCTTGGGGTTTTAGCAGTGCCTCCGAGATACAGCTTCAGAAGTTTGTTGGTCTCAGTTTTTGCAGTCCTGTATAAATATTATAGTTCTAATCCTCAAACTTAATTCATGAAAGATTCCCTGCAATGATTTATATTCTCTTAAACATACCTACCCAAACAACCTCCTGGCCCCCCAGACTTAATATAACCAACCCCGAGATAACATTGACTTCTCTGGTCTACCTAGGTCCTAGCGGCTTTAAACGACAAGCCGAGGAGTCTAAAAAGATTCCAGAATGTGATCCAACCACACCCTCATCCCTTCCCTAGGTCCTTTCCTCTTATGGGAGCTAGCCTCTACTCTGACCTGAATGAACCAAGCCTGCCAGGCTATTCTTTTAGTCCCTGGCTTCTCCCAAGCAGCCCGGACAATTGAACGGTATACCCTTTATTGTGTGTGCATGACATTTCCACCAAAGGGCTGCGTTGACACCACCAAACCCGAGAGCTTGGCTGGATCCAAACCCAGACAATAGGGATGAACGGTTAATGCATTAGCACACTGCGGCACCCGGACCCACTTCTTATCAGAATCTTAAACAGACAGGCGAGAACTAAATCTCCTTGGAGCGGTGACAAAGGTGCTGCTCAACGGAGAGATGGGTATGCTGTAAAACAGTAATTAAGGTCTGAACAGCGTGCACAATTAAAATCTCATCAGGCATCGCTAGGACGCAAACTTCGGAGAACAATACAGACAGAACAGGGTTCACTGGCAATTACATTATTAAAGCTCTTATTTAAATGTGGATTGGGCCCTGTAACTGAGTAGCTGGTATGTTTTATATAAAAGGCTGGGAATATTGCACATTTTTTTTTGTGGTACAAAATCCAAACTAAACTAAATGGTCCATCAATGCTCATCTAGTTCCTAGTTGTTGATTGATCCCAGAGCTTTGTATAGGTGGTATGAAGTTATCCACTCTGTACACTCACCCCTCCCGGTAAGTGATTCTCCGACGCCCTGTTCTACTCAGATTGCAACAGCGTCCTCTGGTCTCTATGCTGCACTTGTCAACTCCTTTTAGGATTGAAAGCCCCCCTGAACCCTTTCTAAATGCTAGATTCAGTTCCCTCCACATTTCTTCACAACTCATCTCTTAAACCCCGGGATATTGCTCGATGCTCTTCGCTGGCTTCTCTCCAGGCCCACAGTGCTCTTTTTTGGGATGGCAATGACACTGTTCTGTGCTACGAGGCAATGGTAACACAAGGTGGTTACAATGGAGCGCCAAAACCTGCTGTTCCAGAGCTGGGTCAGCTCAGCACTGTGGTTCACGTCACTGTAAAAGGAGACATTTAACAGCACAGTAAGTAAGTAAGTTCCTCTTTATTTATGCTGAAAATCCATGGAAATGTGCATGAATTTTACATGGTTAACTGTACACTTACGGTCCTAATATTCATCTGGGACTCCTGCGCTAGTTCAGACAAAACAAAAAAAAATCTAAACCGTCACACTGCAAGTTCAGGGGATCCTCCTTCCAGGAAAAAATTAACCTTAGGGAAACACATGGAAAAGTCTAAAAAATCCCTTAGAAAATGTTATCACGGTCTTTTTGCACTTCTGCCATGCTTTTCCCATGGCATACTATGCTTTTGAAAAGCAGATAGAAATAGACTCGCTCTCTGTAACGCTGGAGAAAATAAAAATGACCGTAGATGAACCTGGTTTGCCATGTTTTGTAATACGATTTACAAAAGCTGTGCTTTACTATGCTTACTTATGTTTTACCATGCTTTCACTGTGCTTCATTACACTTTGCTATACTTTTACTATGGGAAACTTGTATAAGACATATAGCAGTGAAACATGCAAAATGGAGTAAATCAAATGACAATGTTTATGTCTTTTCTATTTTGACATCTCAATGGTATCCCAGTGATAAAAACCACTACACACATTTATAGTACTATATGAGTACAACAGTGCTACTTCGAGGTAATAAACTGGGATTAAACTGGGCCTGTACTGGTTAAACCAATGCTCAAAGTCCATGTCAATGTTGTTAGCTGGCTGTTGCTGACAGTGACAGAGTGTCCTGGGGAATCAGATTGCAGTAATCCAGTGATGAAAAAGATCTTCCCACTATCACAGCACTTCTTATTCCCTGCCCAGAATCATTCCAGTACGCGAGTTCTGACAAGGAAATCTTTATAAATGGAAAATCTGCTCCAGCAAGATTACAGCAGGAGAGAGTGTTCCTTCTTTCATTTTTTTCTGTTCCTCATTTCTGAAAGAGAAAATGCATGTTATTTTTTGAAAGCATCCAGTTTAATTTGACGCAGGGGTGGCTGTTGAAAAGCAGCAGAGCTCCAGTAGCTGCGATGGAGCAGGTCTTCCTCCCTGCCAATCTGTCAGCGTGGACTGGAGGATAGAGCTGGTGTGCTTTTCAAAAGAAAATGACAACAAACTATTTTTTCTACCACTCAACAAAACTGGAAACTTTTATACATTTGGTTTTTTTTTGTTTTGTTTTTTTTTAAACTCCACATAGCAAGTTATAAGTTTACTTGCAAACCTTTATTATTATTATTATTATTATTATTATTATTATTATTATTATTATTATTAGTCATTTAGCAGACGCTTTTATGTAAAGCAATTTACAGAGATTAGGGGTTGAATTGTGCATCAACAACTGGTGCAGAGTCACTTATAATAGGACCTTGGTTTTACATCTCATCCAAAGGACAGGATAATAATCATTTAATATCATTTCCTATCAAAATATAGTTTTAATATATTACCGTTCCTGTCAAGGATAATAATTATAATATGTATAATACAAAAACAATACTACTACTACAAAAACTACTACTACTACTACTACTACTAATAATAATAATAATAATAATAATAATAATAATAATAATAATAATAATAATATAAAATGAAATAAGTACTAGAGTTTAAGGAGTTTAATGCAGCACTAACACGAGCAGCCAAAATAATAATACCTCCCTCTAACGAAAGTAAAAGAGTTGAAAATGCAGACCAGGCTCCCAAGGGAATGTGTTTGCTCAGAAAGTGCTGTGAAGATTAACAAACGCATTCTTAATCAGTTTGAGGAGGTCACCCCTTGCAGAATCCACTGCCTGGATGTGTGGAGTGCCCTGTTCTAAATGCTTTAGTTGAACCAGTTAACCCTCCATCCAGACCCTGAAGTAGTTCATTATCTCGTTTGACCTGTTTTAATGTTAATGTACTATTTCGGTTTTTTTTCTACTACAAAGGCAATTTCTTTTAAAAATCTAATAAAGCTGAAAGGCACTTTAGTGGCAATTTAGGTCATGAACAGCCATGTAATTACATTGTAATAAATGGGTAATTACTATATTATTAGTGACAAAAGTATTCTGATCTGTTGTCCGTGGAGACACAGTCATGCCTGGGGTTGTCTTGTCCTGGGATCAGTGCCAGGAACATTCATTACAGCTTCTCTCCAGCCTGTAGTTCCGGTATTAAGTGGATCGCTACACTGCTTGCCATTTTTCTCTGTTGTGCTTCTTGTTTTTTTATAGCTTTGATGCCTTGAGTTACAATAAAGCATTTTCTCCGCACATGGTAACCGCAGAGAGGAACCGAGGCTGTTAGAATTGTGTCAAACCCCTCCATGTGTTTATTGAACACAAAGCTCCCTGATGCCTTTAAAAAGCTCTGAGCTCCTTGATTAAGAAAATGCTCTTCCATTCAGTTCACTCACCCTCCCTCCCTCTGCCAGGCCCCCACGGACTGGAATGAGGTTTCTGTGCTGAGGAAAGGAGAGTGCTGGATGGACTGCAGAGCGGGGTTGGACAGACTTTCTTCGGACAGTGCGGTACAGTTTCAGTTTGTAACCCCCGTCATACTGTACTGTAATGTACACGGAATTGGGAGTAATATCTGCCATAATGTTCAGTGTTTAGGTGTTAAAGTCCCACTTCTGTTTGACTCACACTGATGTATCTCACCTCAGGGCTCCAAACACCATTAGTAAATATGCTGGCAGTAAGTCACCTAACAAATGCAGCTTGCTCTTTGACTTGTCAGGTAATAAAATACAGATGGTATATATGATGATTATTGACTTTTATTAGATGGACTCAAGTATGCTTAAAGGCATGTGAAGAACTGTCCAACAACAAGCAACTAGCAGTTACTTTACCAAATTACCTCACTGTGAACACCAATAGAACACATGTATTCTTAATATTGACACATATAGAGAGGTGTAACTGATTATGGTTGTATTTTTATAATATACTACAGTGTGTAAACTGTAACATTTTGTTTTGTGTTTGATGTTAATGAGACCAATTATGCACTCTGTTAGTTAACCTGCTTATGCAGCACATTTCCTTGAGCCAGAAAGTCTGTCTGTCATTCTGTCTGTCTATATGTCTTTAACTTCCATTCCCTTCACTTAGTTTAAAGTCATTTAAAGGCTTCCCTTGGCTCCCTGGCTGATGTATATTCTATGCATGCCTGCACGGGTTCCATCCCCTGTGATCCCCAAACAGCTTCCATCTCCAGTCTCACGCCAAGAACCTCTCTGGCCCCAGTTATTGAAGTGATTAAGCTATAATTAACCAGCAGTGTGCCTCCGGGGAGCCCGTTACACAGCATTTCAGTGCAGTTCGGGCTTTTGGATGATATTTGAGAATGCGATATCAAAAGCCAAAACAAGACAGCAATGCTGCAGCACGGATTTCTGTTCCCTAATTGTTTCTATGTGAGCTCATTGGGCTGGATTGCTTGAATGCGTATCATTAGAGAGGCATTTCAGAGAGTGCTCAGGTTTTGTGAGCATCTGTTGGAAATACAAAGCAGGTGTTACAATGAAACAACTATTTTAAGTGCCACTTCCTTGGTTACTCCACACACCCTTGTGAAAATAATCACTTTGCTCAAGTCACGTGGTACTGGTTTAAGTTTTAATGCATGTTATGCTGTTGTATACAAACAAAGACCTAACGTACCTCACAATATATAATTCAAACCGTGTATTCACTAAACCTACCTTCCTAACCCACATTTTAAAAAGAATACACTTTTGAATGAATCAGCAACTCATCCATCTGCATTGCACATTTTGAGTTTCACAATGAGCGCTGGTCCAGACCAATGTGAGATATGTAGATTGTGGATAATAATATGATGCTGGCTTCAGTGGGTTCAATAACACTCGAGCTTGCCACCCCCGCCCCCTTTCATTTCCATAATCTTGATAGTCACACTGTAATTAGAGGATTGTTTATGCCGGCATGGTCGTGCAAATCAGTTGCTCTCAGTTTAAAGGGGAGCTAGTATTGTTTGGAAGGTTTTATTTGTCATTATGTGCTGTGTTACGTAGAGCTGAATGAGCTAGTACTGATTGATCCCCAAGGTAATTACTGGCTCTGTCACAATATTACTGGTATGTCCCACTGCATGGGTACCATACACTGATCTACTCCTATGGTGCTGTATCTTTCAATCTTCCTATGTATAGATATGCTACCCAATGACACTGCAGTGTTAGCACAAGTGCAGCGTCAATGGTATGAGACTGTCATTGATAAAATGGTACCACAGTGCTACTATGGTATATCAACAATAGAAACCAATCAATACTGTTGTTAATCTATCACTGTACCATGCTACCATATTATTACCAGACATTGTGCTATCACATATCAGGAGCAGTGTGTCATATTTGTTCCATTGTGTTGCCGTTGCTGTCCCTTATCCACTACCTAACTGCTTTTTTGAATGTTTTAGCTGTTGACTTTCTCAGGCATGTATTGCTGCCAAGCTAAAAAATGCTTCTCAGCTTCTATCCCACACAAGGCTTATTTGTCACTGATACTCTGTAATATAGAAAAGCTGCATCTGCCTGTTGCAAGTCAGCTTCAGTCACAACCTGATACATCTGCAGAGAGGGTTAATAGAAGGCAGAGCCCTGCCATTGCTACAGATTTCCACCTCCACTAAATATGCACAGTGATCCTCACAGCACCTAAAGCCTCTGAGTGGGTGCCTGTGTGTTTTTAAACATCAAAGCCAGCGTGTAGTTTTACTCCTTTTTTTAAAACAATAATAACTGCTTTGATATTTTTCCCTCTTCAATCAAGACTAAAAGCCTTACTTGTGTATTCAAGTGCATATGGAAGACTATTGTTCTTTCCTCGTGTGTGTTTAATCTATGAATAGACACACCTGTAGATAGAGGATTTTCCGGGAAGTGCTCACTGGGAAAGCAATAGGAAACATAGTGAAGTAAACCAAGGTGCCAGACACAGTGAACTCTCTCATCTCAGGTAGCTTCTGTAGGTAGCTTGTGTAGATTGGAACCTTTGCTTCAATGCAAAAATACATGTTTTCTCCATCGGGTTTTACATTCTCTAAAGTCATTTTCTGTTTGTTTTTTTTCTGAATAATACGCACCATAGTTGTTTGTATTATTTGGGCATCTCTATATTCTTTAAGTGAGGGGTTTATACAAATGTAGATGTTTACGAACTTCTTCTATTAAAAGTTCCTCCAAGTCTTGTTCCATGAACCAGCTAACGATCCTGCAGCAAATGTTTTTCAACATCATCCGATCCCATGTGATTTCAGGTCGCATGCACATGAGAAAAGGCTGTGTGATTTTTCCAAAAAAAAGACACACATTGCAAGAGTGTGGAGGACGTAATTCTGTCGTACAGGGTTGGAGACCATCAGACCAGAAATGATGTCAGAGTCTGAAGTATGAACCAGCCTTTAGAATGAAAGACAGATAGGTAGTGTGTTAGCGATTGTAGCTTTAGAATGGGAGGGAGTAGGAGGACCCGGGAGAGATGCACTTTGGCCTACTGGTTAGAGCTGAGGGACAGGGAGGGATGGAGTATAGCCTAGGCTTACAATATGACTCCATGTACACTAGGACAGTTTGGACCAGTTTAGGCTTTTCAACTCTCATCGCAATGCATTCTGGTACAGACTGGTAGGAAAGCAATATGGCCTAGTGGTGCAAAAAATAATATCAAGAGCAATTGTATTACAGTATGTATAACACATTTTGTCATGTACTGTACCTCCATTATTTGTCTACTTCTCCTGCTCAGTATAGCGTGAAAGCTGTGTTTAAACAAAGTCATGGTCTCCATACTCTATCCAGAGCCTCAGCTCACTGACAGTCAGACACACCTGCAGTTTGATCAATGTGAAAAATTAAAAATGAATCTGTCATGTTTATTAAAGCAATAAAAATTCCATTACCTGCTTTATTACTGGGCCAGAGCCACTCCGACACAGGGAGGAATTAACACGTGGTAAAGTCTGACACGCCCCCCTGGAAGGTTTACAAAGGTGGGTCACATGATATACTTTGCCATGCTGGCACGCTTGTCTTTCATATCATCCTTTATATAAAACTATTATCAGTTGATACCCAAGCCATTGTCCTGGGTTTGAATCCAGCTCAGATCACAAGTGAAACGAGTAGGGCGGTCTCAGCCCAGGGACATCACAAAACCACCACATAATATGACAGTCTCAGCTTGACCCAGGAGGGGGCGAGGTAGAGTCTGTGAGAGATCCAGTCTCTGTTTTTCACTCCGAGGTCAAATGACTAGTGCAGGGTTTCTCAAACTCTGTCTTGGGGACCCCCTGTGTCTGCTGGTTTTCATTCCAACTGAGCTCTCAATTACTTAACTAGACTATTAATTGAACTTATAACTTGCTTTTTACTTGTTTTCAGCTCTTAAACAGCTTATTATCAAATGTTTTAGCTAAGTTGAAATATGCAACTATTCAAGAGCTGAAAACAAGTAAAAAGGTCTAATTAAGCAAATTATCAGTTCAATTAAGGGTCTAGTTAAGTAATTGAGAGCTCGGTTGGAATGAAAACCAGCAGCCACAGGGGGTCCCCAGGACCGAGTTTGAGAAGCCCTTGTCTAGTGTCGTATGAAGCAATCAGAACTAATTGGAATAGGTTTCTCTGGGATAAAAGAGACTCCCACGTAAGAATTAATCCCGCTCAGACAGTCTGCTCCCCAGGCAGCAGTTGATTAGAAATACAGCTATATCAGCCCTCGCTGGAGCAAAATTAATCAAGCCAATAAAATCTCCATTACAAAAAGTATCAGGCATTTTTCAAAGGAGAAAAATGACATTGTTTGTGATTCTCCGGTCAATGCTAAGCTTTCCCGTTCTGGTGGTGTTTAGTAGGGGAGAATAAATTCCCATTCTTTGGTCCACGAGCATGTTACTGGGGATCTGAGAAGTAAGTTAAAAAAAACAACATGAAGAGCAAAACATTGTGTTCATTTACTTTTAATAGGTTAAATAATAGTTAAAACTAACTGAAACAAAGAGAGAAATATGTTATAACAACTTAAGCATAAATCTGGGGATCACGCACTGTTGTTTCAGGAAGAGATCAAAGTTTAAGGAGAAAGGAAATGGCTGTTGCCAGGGAAACATGCACAGTTATGAATAGGCAGCCATGCACAGTTATGAATAGGCAGCAATCAAGAGGCTTGCAAAAATGAAAAGTTCTAAATTGATCATGGACCGTTCGCAACTTGAAAGGGACCTCAGACTGTGTCTCTCAGCTATATCTCCGAGGATTGGACATGTTCAACACACCTCAATCATCACATTGATGTATGTTAATGATTTTTTTTTTTTATTATATAACTGCTGTGGAAAGTGTGTACTAGTAACAGTCATTTAAACATTTTGTTTTACTTCTTTGTCAGGTGTGTTAACTTTTCAAGGTCAGACATTGACTTTGTGCCAAGGGGCTGGCAAGTACAAAAAGGTTGAAAACCCTGGTCTAGGCAGAGTGGAAATACTTCATGGGTTAAAAACCCATCACAGCACAGGGCTAGTTCTTTAAACAGGAGCGGATTTCAACATTAATTACCTTTCGACCAGCTAATCTGCCAAATCAATACCCAAGCAAGACACATTTACTTAGGCAGGAAGCATTCCTGTCAACTAATACGGCTTTCATGTAGGATTTCTTTTTTTAATGTATTCGCGATTAAAAAAAATTAAAAAAATTAAACATGCAACAGCTGGGCCACAATATATTGCAATAATTTGAATTATGATGCGTTTAGTGAGATGATATGCTAATGTCATGTTTGCATAGGAGATAGTGCCACCCGGTTGCCACATGCTGTGATGGCAGCTTCTTTAATTGAGTACCTTCAATGTCCTGTATTTATGCTTGAATAGTACAGGAAACACCTGCAGAGAAAATGAGAAAAAAAAAAGAGAGAGAGAGAGAAGAAAACAAATTCAAGCAGATTTGTAAAGGGCACCTTTTACAAATCCATCCATATTTTACTAGGCTTGGATTTAAGGATTAGCCTCTAATACTTCCTGGATGGAAGCAAACCCCGAGAGACAGACTCACAGAAGAAAAGAAAACTGATCTGAGTTTATCTCTTGTTCTTATCTCTCGCTCCACAACCACCTCTCCCTCTACTCTCATTCTGTCTCCGAGCCCCTGTCCCGCTCCCCCACTTTATCACCCTCTCCCTCCCTTGTTATCATATTTCTTTTCAGAGGTGGTCCTAAAATAGCAATTGCAGTGGTTTAGTACTAAAAGAAAATTGTAGCACAGGTGCAACTGCAGTAGTAGGAGCCATTAGTGGAATGGTTTTACATTCCATTGTCATTTGCATACCATTGACTAGCATTGCACCAAATTAATTCCAGTGTGTGCCTTTAGGTTCTGATGCTACCCAACCAAACCCGCCTGTAACACAGGCTGGATCAGTGACTGACATTAAGAAAGAGCGCCATCTTGTGAACAGCTACTGCACATCAAGAGTCATTTTTTTTTTTTACTGCTGGCGAAACTCATAGCTGTGCACTAGACGACTACTACTAAAAGCGTGAAGCCTGTCTGTTCTGGGCTGCTGTGTGTGAAGAAGCCCGACTGCGCGTGTGTACAGACGTAATTAGAGAACACAGATACAAAGGTAGTGTGCAAACCGTTTTGTTTCGTGGTTTAAACTGTGTTTGTTTTGTTTCCTTTGTGCCAGTAAACAGACTAGCTGTCCGGTTTAGTAGAGATGGTTCCAGTTTATGTTGTAGTCAGTGCTTGTAAGAGCTAGGTGTTTGTTTTCGTTTTTTGTTTTGTTTTTGTTATTAAAAATATCCCCTAAAAACTATCCCCTTTATAAAAACGTAGTGGCTATTGCATGGTTTTAAACCATCTATAATACTTTATTAACACTATATAATATAGTTAAGCATCTATTATATATTTATAAAACATTAATAAGCAGCACCTGAATATAAAGTGTTACCTCTGGGCCTACATTCAAAAGGGCAAAACGAACCTGGCTTGTTTACAAAAGACACTTTGAGCCTATGTTACATATGCTTGTGGTTGAACCTGGAACTGGAGCAGCTTCCAATCTCAGGTCAAAACTCTGGAGATTGGATTGTAAACATCCTAAAAATCTAAAGAGACTGTATGGGGAAAAAATTATATATACGTGCAAAACAACCTTTATTCTTCAACTGAGACATCAGCCACTTAACCTGTACCTCAGAATAAAAAAATAAAAAAAAAGTAAATCAAATAAAACCAGAGGAGGTAGCTGGAGCAGGGTGACACATTTCAATGCTAACGATGCAGTGCTGTGACACAGGCGAGCGCGAAGGTAGGAGTGAGGCGTCAGTCTCATCACACCGTGTTCATTGCCTCTCGGAATGCCAACTGCTGCGTTTGCATATTAGCCGGGTAAAAATGCTAATTTGAGCAGCGCGCTAGCCTTCCGCAGCCTGACATTTCGAAACGTGCTGACAAGGACAAGACAGAGGTGTCTACGATGCTGGTGCCAGGCCCCTAAACCATACCTGCCAACATAAGTTTACTGTGTACAACAGTGTATGTGACAAAGCAAGCTAAACTATAATAAACTCTGGTAAACTGAAAAGTACACCTTTATAAAAACAATCTTCATTTGAAAGAAATATATGTGGGTTGACTTTTCACAAAGCTTTTTACCAGTGAGCAGGTGAAAACAAAGTCTTAGAAACATTTATATGCCAGATATAATCCTAGTTATAGTTACCTGGATTTGAAGTGACTTAATAACCAAAGATGTATGGATCCCACATGAAACACTTTAATCTCTTTGTACCAGCTTCACATCAGCCAACCCTAACCTGAACCCTAACCCTTAACCCAAACCCTTTTCAACCAGTGAAAACAGTAACTGTTCCAATCTACCAAACATTTACTGACACCTGATCCTTCAAACACTGTCTCTGACATAACAAGAGGCTACTACTATCCCTCCTCCAGCCTCACCCACACCCTTTCTCCCAAGGAGATTGCTAGAAACAATTTGCGCAGTCTAATTTAATCTTGCTACCACCTTCCTTGCATGCTCCCACTTTCATGAATGATGCATTTATACACTTTGCGCATCTGAATAGAGATGCAGATCCCATTTACGTTGGCACAGACTGCAGCTGGCACCCAGAGGTGGGCTGGCAACAAATGCATTTAAAATAATGGAAAAAAAACAAATGTTTTACAAAGAGACAAAGTTCCAAAAAAAAAAAATTTGCGCAATCATATGTTTCAGTAAGCTTGCTAACAACAAAACAAATGTCATGTTGCCTGCTGAACAGTCCAACGGACGAGGGATCAGCACTCTTCAACAGCAACCAGTTCTGTTTGAAGATTCCCAGTCTGTGTTGGTCATAGTTTGCATTTACAAATTATCTCAACCCTGGGAAATTTTATATTACGTCATAAACATGTCTGATGTATGGGATTTTTGCACAGCACACAGTGCCACCCAGTGGCTCAATGTTGATATTACTGTACGTGTATAATGTAAACAGTAATACAGACTTTTATTAGAATAGTTTGGAAATGGTAATCCCTGACTTCCAGTGCTCTGCTCTGACTACTAATGGCCATGGAAGGAAAACATTGCAAGTGATTTAGTTGGATGCCTGATGCAACCACATCATTACGCAGCTGTTTTTTAATTAACACAACTTCTTGTCCCAATTTCTGCTCTCCGATGTGAAGCTTAGTGAGGATGTTGTGTTAATTGTAACCTCCTATTGTCCTACCAAAAATCTTCTAATTATCACAGGCTGAAATTACTCGGCTTGTTTGTAAGACAAACACTGCAAACAGCTACCCTTGTTCTGCCATTTAAATATCCCATTACCCAGCTCACTTCACAGCAAATGCTTTGCCAGACTCCTAAACTCAGGTAATAAAAATTTTCCATCTCAAAGGACAATGGAGTGTTTTAGTTTCAAAGGGGTGTTTTTTAAGGGACTTCAAGGATTCCTACCGGGGGTGGGGGGGTGGTGGGGGTGTGGGGGGGGGGTTCCCTCCCTCTCAGTCCCTTACCTCTAACCCCCAGGCCACACTGCCTCCCTCCCAGTCCTTTTAGCCCTAATCATCAGGCCGCACTGCTTCCCTCCCAGTAGCTCAGATCTAACCATTAGCCCTATCTAGCACAGCATAGCCCCCTACCCTATTCTTAGTGCATACCTTGGAATTAGCCATTCGGTGTCCTAAATGAACAGCCCCTTAAAGGAAAACATTTCTTGTAAGTTAAACAAGTCTGTTAGGTGCAGATACGGTGATGGAAAAGCTTGCAGACAGAGTGCAAAATCTTGTCTATACACCTCAGATCGGCTCTTTCAACGACCCCTTGACTCACTGTGTAAACTCTATATTGGTCTGGCACCGGCAGCTTTCTCTGCTGCGCAACTATAGATAGAGAAGAAAGAGTGTGCAACATTTCAAAGAAATTTTAAACATATATTTTAATACATTTTTGTAAGCCTCAGGAGAGGAACATACATTTGCACACGACGTTTCTCAGAAACCACATAGTGCCTTATAGTGCTTCCCAATCAATGAGCAGGTGGATATAATGGATGCTCTCCAGTACACATCACATCAGCCCTCCCCAATACAACACCATTTCAAAAAATGCATTGACCCTTTGGTTTAAGGATCTTGGTTCGGATAGATTTAGTCTTCAGCAGCACCTCAGCTTTCCTGCATTTACACAATAAATGAAAGACATACTTGAGTAATAAAATCACCTAGTTCAGTTAACATGTATTAAAACAACAAACAAACAAACATACAAACATACAAAAAGCACGTTTGGCCTCACTCTGTTCACACTGCAACACGTGTGGCTGCTGTTGATGGAGGGAATCTGCTTTAAAGCTGTTTAGTCCGGGAGGGGCACTGCATTAATATGTCATCGCATGAGAATGGAGGGCAAGGGATGTAATTAAGAGCGGGCTGAATGCATTCTTTAATGAAGTTTGAAACCCGGTGGTTTGTAATTGCTGATGAGCTGCAGTAATAATCAGCTGTTTCTTGATGAAGTTGTGATGCCAGTCACAAGCCCTCGTTGGCGATGTCTCTTCTAATTTCCATGATTACTGAAGAGGATTGTACAGCACGGCTTCTCGCTTACCTTACCATTTGCATAGGGGCAAACCAGGAGCCAGCTCTTGTAATGTAGATCACTTAATAATCTGTAAAAGATTAATGACATTCCATGGAGTATCTTAAAATATTCAAAACCTGTTTTTTCACAGACCATTTGAGTGTATTTTTTGTTTTTACGGAAATTATAATAACTTGGTCAATAAATTCCAATAAACTTACATCTGCCACTGTTTAGAATCATTAACAAAAGACAAAATGCTATACTTTAGCAGTCACAGAAGGAACCTAAACTAAAACGCTATGTAACTGCAGTGATGGAGCTATGATAACTCATACAACTCTGCCACCTTTTTTTATGAATGGACAGAGCATATTGTACATTGTTCCATAACACTGGCAACAAGTGAGCAACGGTGTAGCGGACAAATGAAACATCTTTTAGAGCAGCCACTGCTCAAAAAGCGCAGGAGTATAAAATGCAACCCCACGCAATCAGCACAGGCCATAAATCACGAAACTGCTTTATTGACAGCATTTTAAGAAAAGTAGTGTCTGTAATGTATTTTTCACAAACCTGGAGTGAATTTGATCCTGATGACACGTTTGCAAGCAACCTAGATGGCCGAGGAATCTGCTGACAGGAATGCAATAATCGGGAATGGATGCTATTAATACCAGGGACAGATTAAAGATCGCCAGGTGAGATTTACCAGGAGAAAATCCACTTCCAATTCTGCTAAAATCAGCAATGTGGGAGATAACGCTATTAAAAAAAAAAAAAAAAACACTTACATTTATTTACAAGTATTTATCTTCACTCTGACCCAATGGCTTTGGGCTTTGTAAATTTGAAGTTGTTATTCTGCTGCAAAGTCACAAGGCTTATGTATGTGTGTGTGTGTGTGTGTGTGTGTGCAAACCATTCACCAATCAGGAGGACTGAAGATAAGCATGAGATCTACTGTTATATACTGAACGGGCAAACTGCAGCCTCTGTTTTCAGTAAGTTTGTGAATTCTGTTTTTGGAACTATGCTCACAAATCACGAATTTGGCCTGACTGAGATTTTGCTGGAGGTTAGTGGGGAGGGCTAGCGAGATGTAGGAAGAGTCTGGTTATAAACGAACCGCGAGTGATCATTGGGTGCTGTTTGCTGTCAAAAACTGCAACAGCCGGCTTGGTTCGTGGATGATAAATGTTCTTGTGTTTGCCTTGCCTGTTCTCTCCACTGCAATTACGACTTCAGGGATTTCTGCAAGGTGCACAACTCTTGCACAAAGTGAAGCTGATAAACACTTTTATGAGTCGATCTATTAGAAATCTATTAGAAACTATGCCTCTACAAATGGTATTCAACGGAGAACCCTATTTTTGTTGTTTGAAATGAAAACCCATTTATTCTGCATTGCACTTGTTGGATGGCTGGTTCATTTAACTGCTTTGCATTTGAAGAGAGGATGATTATCCAGGCATGGAAGCCTCAATATTTAGAGAGCAAGGGGAAGGCTAAAATAAGGAATAGATTATTCTAGTTATTCTGCACTTGTGAGACGGATTGCTCATAAAAATCTTTTTTATATGGATCTGAACAGGACTGTATGATATTTAGTAAGTTCTGAATTTATTCAGCTGTCCCAATACTGATGGGAGAATATTGTATATAGATTGTATGCACAGTTTAGGTGTAATTGGTGTAACCCTTTAGTTGTTCTGCCACCACAGTACCACAGTCAGGCGGCTTCTAAGGGTTTTCATTTTAAGTTGGCTGCTGAATTAACAGTTCAATCTTCGACCAGAGCTTTGATGAAGAAGAGCAGCTTCGTTAAAAAGGCGGCAGCACTTGATTTTGAAGTTTCATTACTTAGCATGTAATTATTCATTAATCGGTGAGCATTGCACTGACAGTAATGAAAGCTGCTCTGTAATTAATATGCTTGGATATGTCATGGCAAATTACTTTGGTTTGATGCTTTAACACTGCAGGGGGTTACCCTAAAGAGCAAGCCATTTATAATAACTCTTTTGGCCCAGGATGCTGCATCAGCTGTAGCTTGAGAGTTCCAGAATGACTGGTTGCATTTCAGTAGTTACACTTCAACTCAAGATGAGGTTGCTGCTATATTTGGGAAGATGAAGGTATGTCAGCTTCAGCTCTAGAGGCATCCAGGATAAAAGGGTTCATTGTTTTAGAGAGTGTATTGCAGTTAAATTTCTATGCATGTCCTAGCATTCTAATACTTGATGAGAACATCCTTTTTTCTATCACAGAGTGTGTAATGGAGTCTGAGGACACAACAGCCTCAGAGACTGAGCTGCCAGCTCCTGTCATGTTCCATACCCTCATCAACAATTAGAAAATTTACTTTGCCCGGGGACTGCCTTCCTTACTGATAATACATGTTTCAAAATCTTAAACACTTCCCCCCACAAGAGAATTCTTCAGCTGGCTCTAATAACAACCCAGACCAATTAGTGCTTGCTCTGTATGTAGGGGTTTGATTGAAACTAAGAGGTTGATGATAAATGGTGGCACAGAAAGGTAGAAACAGCAGCCTGTCAATAGGGTGTAGTGCTACCTTGGTGAGTTTGTAAAACCGGTCAGGCCTGAATGAGCAGAAGGATGAACTCATTTTGTAAGCGGGCACTGCAGCTGTAACTAATTGGACTATACCCTTTCTAGATCAGTGTGTGGGTGTGTGGGGTTTCCTGGATCCTGTGTTTGTGTGCGTGGGTGTGTGAGTGCTTGTGCATTACAACAACATCTGTGCGCCGTATTTTGCATCTCGTTTGACACCACTTTTCATAATGGACCACCTGCCTGAGCCCCCCTTAATTGATTTTGCTTATTTCACTCTTTGATATCCAAAAGCTGCCAAGTATGCAATGATGTCACTAATTAATCCATTCACTCACTACTAAAGCATCACCAATACAGGAGTCTTGAGGCCAGCAGGGGTTGTGAATTTATTCATGGGATTTGTGCTATTGCCCTGTAATTCAGTAGTAATCTCTTATTAATCATTAAGTTATTTTCTGCAAATCAAAACACCCAATTTACAAACATCTCAAGCATCATATAAGTGCTTTCTATCACTCTCTCTCTCTCTCTCTCTCTCTCTCTCTCTCTCTCTCTCTCGTGCTGGTAAAATTCTTGCAAAATCAAATCTAAACTGTTAACAAAATATATGCAGTCTTTCCTTGATGATTTCAGAATAATAGTACAATAACAGGAAGTAAACAGCTGGAATTTTCTGCTCTCCCACTGCATTTAATATACGTCTCCACAAAAAAACAAAACCTTGAAGTGTTTTTTTTGTAAATCATTAGTAAAAGCAGTTTACAATGACCTGTTGTGATTTCTCATTAATACATGTATTGTGTATAAACGTGACTTTCTGAGGGGTTGAGCGGTGACCCCCACACAACATCCAAGTAACACCATTGTTATTGTACAGGCTTGTGGGAATCAAAGGCCTTTAGAATCACAAAACAAGGCTCAGACGCTTTCCATATTTGGCTCCCAAACTTCCAGTCCAGTCCATCACACCCTGCACAGCTCAGACTAACCCACTCCCGTCAGGTATCCAGGCAAACATCAGTCCCGTTAAAGAAGGAGGCTTGCAATTACCTGAAAACAGCAATTGAAAAGCGCCCTGAGAGGGAAGCTGTGATCAATAGGACCATTTGTGCAGCAGGTTTGATGTTCCAGCCACTGATACAATCAGAGTGCTGGAGGTTGTCCAGGCAGGTGGTGCTGAGACAGCCAGCCAATATGGGAACAGATGGAGAGTTGATAGACTAGTGTGTGCGTGTGTGTGCGTGTGTGTGTGTGTGTGTGTGTGTGTGTGTGTGTGTGTGTGTGTGTGTGTGTGTGTGTGTGTCTGTGTTATACAATGGCTGGGATCGTCCTGCCATTCATTTCAGTGAGCTATGTCATGTCATAGCCATGGTATAGAACCGCAATGCCATCACAAATTCAAATTCTTAGCCACGGTAACAAGTTTCTTATTTTACGGCGCTTCGCAGTTCAAAAAGAGATATTTCACAATTATATGTAAAATTCAAATTGGACTATTTTTCTTTACAACTGTTATTCCACAAATGTTCAGAAATACTGACTTGAACAACAGCAAGTGCTAAATTCCAGAATATTTCATTTATATGTCTACCTTTTAAAGACTTCTTCACCAAATTATCAAACAAACTAAAAAATAAACTTCAATAATAATACGAATTTCACCGGACATGTGACATGTCCCATTTTTGTTCTGGACAGAGCGATCTTTACCAGAAATATTTCCTCTCTTAGATGCAACTGGTGTCTATTTCGTTGAAGACATTTTAAAGTAATCATGCAGCTCCATGCAGTGCGGAAACTATGAAAATTAAACTGGCTGCCAGGATGCTAAATGTGACAGGCAGTGCGTCAGTAAAACTGATGTTTGCAGTATTTTTTTTTTTTAAGGGCTAACAAATATAAACACTATTCTTACAGAAATGTGGATTTTCACATGGAAATATATATTACACAGAATTGGGTAATGCAGCATTATGTATTCCATAATAACCGTGAAAAATAAATAAATAAACTCATAATGTATAATCGCAATATGGCACACTTTTGTGTGTGGTTGAGGAATACCACTTGTATACCCCGCGGTTGAGGGTACTTGGCTCATAACGCACCATGCCATATTGTTTAGATGAACCCCAATATTAATCTGACCCTTATAGGTGTTCTAGTTGAACCCACTCCCCTCACAGAGCAGGATGGAGTGAGAGAGGGAGTAGGGCAGAAGAGGGTTAGATGAAGGCAACTGAGTTCGGAAGCCAGTCAAAGAACCTGAAAAGGGACACTTGCAAATGTGTGCCAGCTGTCAGCCTTCATTCAGCATTAACAAATAATTTGGAAACTCACTGGTTTGCACACACCGGTACGCTAATTAATGTACCTGGCACCAATTAAGCAAATACGTTTCAGCTCAACATGCCAGTCTGAAGTAGGCCCATGCAGATCGCTGTCCTCAGTTTACTCCTACTTCTGCCCTGAGGAGAAACTGGCTTGTTAAACAATCACAGACCTGCTGTGCCACAAAGTGAAAAGCCAGGGAAGGAATAGATGGTTTACACAGGGGGGAAGAACAGTTACAAATGACTGGAACATTTTGTGAACTGCCATGGCGGGCAAGATAGCTGTTGTCGATCCAAATTTTAAGTGGCAGCTCCATATATATTCTGCAGCTGATTAATTCTATCAGAACAGATGTCATCGTTGCCTGGCGGTTACTGGGAAATTCAACCAAACGTGCTACAGGTAATGTACTGTAAGATTCTGACACTCAAAAGCTTCACAAGAAAGATCATTAAAGATGAGGGATTGTTAATGAGAACACACTTTGTGATGCTGTAATCAGGCTTGCACAATAATGGGTCAGCACTTCACAAAAGGTGCTGTTGAATAAGTATCAAATTAAGAATGAATTACATGTATAGAGATCATTTTAATGCATTTAACACATACCTGTTCATTTCCACCTACTATACAATCCTACATGAACCTTATGGCTGACATATAACATTGTTACTGTTACAAACCTCGAGAAAACACTTGCAGTGACGTCACGTTTTCAAGTCATCTTTCAGCCCCTTTAGCGAGTCCCCTGTTACAACCTCCCATAACAGAGTTCAGCTCTAAAAGCAGAACCCCGCTTGTGCTAGCCTTCCGTTCTGAGCAGCCCATGGAAAAGTATGCAAGGAGATATCGCTATAAATCTCTATGGTGGCCAGCCCCTCCAAAATGAATGAGACAGCAATGAAAAGCCTCAGAAATAAACTATAAAATATCAGCCTCTTGGCAGGCTGTTGCCACTCCAAATTAAAAGTTAAGAGTGGCTTGTAACACTGAATCCTCCCCACTGCCATATTTCACCTGGAATCATGTACTCATGGAGACAGAGGTGCTAAATCTTGTGCTCTTTTATAGTATAAACTGTTATTCATTTGGTAAGGGGGAATGAGAGCCTTGTACTCTATAAATACATACCAGAGGGTCTGTACTGTGTGTAAACCACATGCAAGCCGTATTATTTATATCTAACACGTAAATGAGACTTGAGCTGTACATAGGTCTAATCAATATTGCTGTCATGTGTCGGGCCTTGAAGAAGTGAAGACAGCAACAGAGGTGACATTGGCAGAAAAATCGCAGAGATCATTTTATGAGACAGTATAATTAAGTGGAGGAATCAAAGCTGGACATTTAACAGGGGGTATTCTGTCTTTTTACGCTGCTCATCAGATTTTATTTCCCCTAGACACATTTTGCACATACGTGTTTTTACCATTGAGGCATGACACTACAATGGCAATGCAATGATTCTGCACCAAGGTATATGGGGTGGTACAACAGTGCTAGAATGTACCAATGCTATCTCAATGGTATAACAAGCATATACACCATGAAGGTTCCACTATAGAAGATGGCTGAAAGGGAGCTTGTGGGGGGTTAGGGCTGAAATGACTCCAACAATGCGGACGGGGTATTTTGTTGGTATAACAAGTGCAATGCATGGGGTAAAAAAAGGAGAAGCTCTGTGGTGTTATTTGGAACAATGCAAATTGTCCAGTCCTTCAGTCGTTGGATTTGAATGAACGCATGGTAGATTCTAAAATGAACTCTGATATATATAAGTTATCCAATGCTATTCTCTATGAGTGTTGTATAAAATTTAATACACATAGCAGCTAATTCACTGCATTATCTTTTTTCCAAATGCATGGTGTTGCCATTGCATTCAATGCTGCTGTATACTTATGTTATCATTGTTTGATAGAAATATTGCCAGTAGTTTTAAATGAGATGTACCTATTTTTAACTTTTAAACCCAATAACACGACAATATTGTTGTGTTCAATTAACTCCGGTGTGAAGTACCTTTCAGTTTAGAATCCCCAAACACTTTATTGGTAGGATGGCATGAAAGCTAATTGACACATGTGACTTCATTAGCTTGTAATGAATTAAACTTGCCTTTTGTTAAAATTGCCTTTAATTATAAAAAGTTAACTTAGCCTGTTCTTGTTTTCATGATAAACAACCCCTGCAACCTCTCTACCACTAGCAAATTAAGACACATACTCTCACACTTACAAACATATAGAAACACATTGACACAGATCCACAATGTGTGTGTCTCTATGAGGTCATCCTGCAGGTTTAAGTGCATCTCTATGATGACCAGAAAGTTCTTTGTTAAAGGGTTTGACTTAGAATAATTTGACTAATGCTGACCAATTGCCATGCCTTTACAGCCTTTCCTGTTTATCATTAAATTGAGGGTGAGAGATGAGGAGCGGGGAGGGCATAAGGCATTCTCAGTCTTCTCAATCCTAGTTATCCATTAAAAACATAGACAACACTGCTCAGCGTTCTTCAACGATAACCACTAGACCACAGTGCTTCTCTCCCAGTCTCTCAGCTCTAATTATTAGGCCACACTGCCTCTCTCCCAGCCCCTCGCTTTCCCTCGCTTTCTCTTTCAATAGTTTATTAAGGGGTGTTGACGGCACTGCTTTCAACAAGAAGCATTATGAGAAAGTCCATTAGGATGACATCTCTTTATTTTTTCTAGGTATCAGCTGTCTCCCAGCTCAGCAGTAGCTGCTATTATCTGCACACATGCTTCAGGGGCACATTGTTCAATTTATCCTCATTTATAACTAATTCCATGGAATTCACCAAACGAAAAAGCATATCATTGCGTGCAGAAAAGTAAGGCTAGAATCTCTCAGTGAAAGTATCATTAAATGGGTACAGATGAAGGTTTAACTTTCAGTGCCAGTAGGGGTGAACTAAGACCCATAAACCCATGCCATTCCTCAGAATCAGAGTCCACATACAGTAAGGTACTGTATTTCATCAGACCTTTTCTGTTGAGAGACTACACCCACACCTAAATCACAATCAGCCATGTCCCCACCTCCACCACCCAGTAGTGCTTCCCAAAGGTGAACCCCTCAGAGCCCTGAACAGACATGATTGGTTCAAACCCCTCTGGATTGTCTGGGAGATCTTGTCTGATTTCTTCCGTCTCACACTGTTAATGCAATCTGATAAATAAAGCAGTGTGTTTGCAGTGTCTAGATCCAGAGCTTTTGGAGAGACAGCTGGACTGTCAGCAATGGTGACCATAGTCCAAAATAACTTTAAACTCTTTATAGGACAGACATATAACTTTAAACATTTCTCAGACAGCTGAAATGTCTGCTCTTTACTAATTAGAATCATTTATTTCTTTTACATAAGTAAGAGTAGCAATCAGTCATGTTACTGAATGAGCTATAAATTAAGAATGCATTGAGCAAAATAAAGTTACACTACCATGCCAGCAACAGTTTAGTATATTCTCATTTTTACATTACTTAGGAATTACATGTCAAACAAGGATTCTTAACATTTAATCCTGAATACACTTATGACATGAAATGAATTATGCAGTGCTGGAGTCAATTTTCCCCTCAGCAACACTTCCCATGTTGACCTGCAGGGGCAGCACGCTGGGCAAGCCCTGAGGCTGACAGGCAGAGGTGCCCCTCTCTCTGCTCTGTGGCAGGAGTAATTAATGAGAGGGCAGCCAAGCGTCTCCGGAGCTGGCAGAGACCCGGTCACCCCCAGCCACCACAGCTTACCCAGCCACGCTCCCTGTTGTACAAATTGGTTTTGGAAGAGTAGCTAGCGCTCATTCCCGAGGAGCTATTAGAACTGTCTCCTCTTCTCCTCACCAGGGGCCAAAGGCTCCCTTTAGGACAGACATACTACAGAAAGCATAGCCTGAAGCAGGACCGTGATCTGTCCTGTTTGCACACTTTCTCCCTGCAGTGATGCTGGCCAGCACAGCAAAAAGATTAGGAGTAAATCTGACTGCAAGGTGCTTCTGCTGCTGCTTCTGCTATTATTATTATTAATTTGAAAATGAACTAGAAAAGTATCTGTCTATGATTTGACAACCAAGCTGACTTTCAACAGAAAAAAGAAAGAAAGAAAGAGAACAAGAAAGAACCCCCTAGTCTGTCCCTCCCCCGCTCTGTTAATGTGCAGCTGTGATAGTAGGGTGACATTTCAGACAGACTGGGCCTTGCTCCAGTTCATTTTGGTTTGCTTGTTAAATACACACTCAAATGAAGCAAATGTCAGCAAAACCAATGAGATGCCAACACATGGGTAATGATTAGCACAAACCAGAAATGCCAATATGTTAACCCAGCACTGACTTGATGACAGGGCAGGGCAAGACAATCTGAGATCTGTGCTCCGCGAGACCACTGTCTGCATTTTCAATTAATTTGTGTGAACTTTTTAACTACTTTACAGCTCTGTTAAGAAGTACAGCCCAGTGTTCAAAGCTGAATGATTGGGAGACAGACATTGTGGCTTAGTGATTAGAGCTGATGGACTGGGAGGGCAGCAGTGTGACCTAGTGGTTAGAGCTGAGGGACTGGGAGAGAACCAGTGTGGCCTAGTGGGTGGAGCTGAGGGACTGGGAGAGAGGCAGTGTAGCCAAGTGGTTATAGCTGAGGGACTGGGAGGGATACAGTGTGGCCAGGTGGTTACAACTGAGGGACTAGTGGGGAAGCAGTGTGGGCCTACAGTGGTTAGGGATTCCCTGGTTCAAGAAAGTGTGTAGCAAAGGAATCAGGTGTTTGTGATCTCTTGTCCCTTTGAAACCTCTGTAATATATGCAAGTCATTAATCTTTACAAAATGCAACGAAGGAGCAGGAGGCTTGGCAGATTGATTTTTGTTGCTTAGTCCCAGGACTACTTTGTAAAAAGCAGTTGGAGGTGAAAGTTATGATCTGTACGTTTGGCAACGATGCAACTCTAACTGAATTATAATAAGCGCCCCACTGGTCTAAAATTGAACCGACGTGCAGAGTTTATTAAACTATCCATCTAGATAAACGAAGGAGATGTATTAGTTTCATTGGTTGAAAAGCACCAGCAAGGCTTGTGGGATACTATACTGGTGAGAACTGGCACGGTATGGGAGCAGCTGGTATACATGGAGATGAAAGGGATACCATCAAACCCCAACAAACATCTGAATCTTCTCTATGTGGCCACCAGCGGTCCAGACAGCAGGATCTCATGCTGTTCCTCTTTTAAAGCATCTTGTGCTCTGCTGTTCCACAGTCAGGTCCATGTGTTGCACTCTGTGAATCCGCTTCTCAAAAAGTACTTTCAGATGGGAAAGTCAGATGGTGTTTATAAAGAAGACCTGGGCACAACTCAGACGACTGCCACTGTAAAAGTTTACTGTGTTTAAGGATGTGCTGTGAAATTACTTTAAAGTCCTTAACACCACATAGAGGTAGGTCATTTAGTGGAGCAGACAGACACCTCTATATATTAAGTCAGCTACTGACTTTATTTGCAGTAATGCTGGTTGCTCAGTGAGGGACATCTTTCAAGTGGAGCAGACCGTAACTAATGAGCCAACATGGTGTTCATATATAAATCAAATCTACATCAATACAGCATGTGGAGGAGCAAAAATAGTCATGGTGATTTCAAAGGTGCCAGAACGCTTCTGTAAAGCTTTGTAAAATCTATCCAATGTGACCCCATAGTTAGGTATTTTAAAGCATTATGCTACCATAGTTCCTAACTTGCTTTACAAAACCGTTTCTGTGCATTTTGTTTGAAGTTGATCTATAAAGAATGTATAAATAAAACTTAATGTGGGGGTTGGTGAGGGGGTTGTGGGGTCCCACAGAAAGAAAATCGAATGCATTTCTGGGCAAATGAGTCTCAGCCATCTGCTTCCCTCAGACAGATACATTCTATCAGCAACAACCTGAAATCTAAACACACACACAGCTCTCTCTGAACTCTCCGTTTGATTAGTGAGAATACCTCATTAAGGGGTCCTTTCATCACTGCAGTGAAACACAAAAGTTCACCTTTCGGAGTAGAACCGCATTAACATCTGTTTTCTGGTCTGATAAGAGTGTCAAGCCTCTTGTCCCCAAGAAATACCAAGTCACTCACAGAGTATTATTTATGACAAGCCAGACTCCCAAGAGGATTAAATATGGAATGACACAAAAGGTTATTTTATAATTATTCCCTGTATAAGATAATAAATCACTGCCTGGATATCTTGAGCTCACAAATAACTCTTAGCTCAAAGGAATACCTTCTTGGTCAGTTTTTCTAGTGCATTCCTTGCTTGCATACAGATGTCTATAGACACTGGGCTTCTTGGTTCACTGATTCTGAAGGGCAATGTTCAGCACCTTTGAGGATACTGGTAGAGTTTGCACTGCTTTCTTCTCTTAGTTTTGCAAGTAATTAGGTCCTTATCATTTCATATCTGCTTCCCTCATCTTCATTAGCCAAAGAAAGGCTTGAGGAAATTATTAAACCAAGATGTTCTTTATTTTTTTAAATGGAACGCCTAATACAAATCTGAGGGATGTGCAGAAAATGTAAATATACTCTGGGCTGGATGTCACTTGGCTTGGGGTACATCAGCACAAGCTGTGTGGCTTATCTTGCTGTCAAAAAGTGCTGCATTTTGGTAATGGCACAGAACAAGCCAGGGAAAGTGTGCTTGTATCTCAGAAAGGTTGGCTCATTAAGGAAACTTGAAATACACCTTGAGTTTTGGCAGCACACAATGTCAGTTGTGGGCACCAACCCACTAACCTGTGAGGTAAAGGCGAAAAGGCAGACTTTCCTGCATACTGAAGGCTGCTCATCACTGTGGTGTTAATGGTCTTTGAATAAGTTACTACCATCTAAAGATAAGAAAATTATTCTTGAATATCCCCTTGTGAAGCCTAGAAGGCAAAGCAGCACTGGTGTCTGAGTTAGTAGTCCTAGGAGCCACCTCCTGCTCATCCTGAGAGATTGGATTCATTTATTTCTGCACCGGTTCCAGTAATAGATTGTATGCAAATGAGACATAATGGCAGTGTGCTCTGAAAATTACAGCACCAATACTGTGAAATTCAATTAAGGATCCCCAGAGGTTTCGTAATTGATCCACATAGTGTTCTTAGATATATGTATTTTTTTAAACCCTGTACTTTGAAAAGCATAACATTTAATTTATCAATTCAGGGTCTTTTTTTTAAAGAAAGTAAAAATTGTATTTCAGGCAGTGAGCCTTAGAGTGCAGATGGAAAATCAGATAGAAGCTGTAATCAGTTTGTGAACATCAGTCAGCATCACAAAACCACCACATAATTTGATGCAAACTGCAGGTCAGGATTGAGGTGTTCAGGTAAGGGCTCAGGTGCGCTCACACATAAAACCACATAAAAACAAGTAAAAGCTGTTTTGTTTTATTCCAGTTACCTGCAGGCTTGGCCTGTGTAACTTCCGCCCCGTTTCCAGATTTCTCGTGACTCCCCTGCGTGGACACAGTGGAGAGTGAAGAGGAAGACAGGTGAAAGATTGAAGGCAGCTCATTTTTCTCAATCCCCCTCCCTCTCTATCTCTCTACTCCTCTCACCTCTCAGGTCCTGAAAAAGGTTTATTTCCTGTTCATCAGGTTTTACAGAGACCCACTTCCAGGCTTGCAGCCTGGGCTGACAATTTTATGTTCCCCAGGCTGCGAGCCCCAGCTCACAATCACTGTACTGAGGATCAAGTTTGCTTCATTGCTTTCTTCAGAAACACAAACTAGATGCACAAGTACATAGCAATGGAAGAGAATAGTTTTGAGAAATCCTATGGGAATCAGTAGCAGCTCTTGACTTTAATAAGTAGATATATACATTTTATTATATGCGATAAAAACGTTACACGTTTCAAAAGGTACTTCTTAATTTAGTAAGAAATGTAATACAGTAATATAGTATACACAGCAAATAAGGCAGCAACTGAATATAATAAAAACATTGTGGACTTGATTGACCAATTCTGAGTGATTTGTAGAAAAAATATTCAGAAGATGAAGAGACAATCTGAAAACCGAACTGCAAATACTCAACCATTTCATTTTTTTTTTTGTTGTACCATGCGCAATTAAAAAGGCAATTTTGTTTTGGTCCTCCCTGTTGAAGAAGGTCCTATTTAGGCTTTGGATGTGCTTTGTTGTCATTTTTTATTCTTATTTTTTCCTCAATCTACAACGTACTGACCACACGTGATCCAAAACCTGCCCGTCAACAGACACATCAAGATTAAGTCTAATTATGAGTGGTAGAGGCTAGCCGCAAGCTTGCCAATACAAATACAGTAAAACTTGACAGACAGGGTGATTGCAGGTGGAAGACACACAGAATCCCACCCATTTTGAGGCTATATTAGCCAATAGCAACGCAGTAGACCTTGAAAAGCATGACGTAAGGTCATGCTTTACTTTTACAAAATTACATGTAGGCTTAGCCTTCGTAGCCTCTTATAATGAGCCGCCACTGAAGGGCATGCATTTGCAATACCATTTTAGCCCAGAACAGCAATGGAAGCACACCAGTCATTTGAACAGATATTGGATAGAGGTCCTGATACCCTGACATGGCACTGTGATGCTGCCATGGATTACTAGCATGTGTTCCCACTGTGGTCAAAGTCTACCAGTACAGATTTTCATTATCCTGCAGCACAAACTATTACTCTGCCATTGTACTGCCACTGCATTGCAATTGAATATTATTTGATAAGGACTTGAGTTTTATTTTACCTTCTCTCTATAATAGAATCGCATGACATTTTAAAATTATTACTTTAAAGAGTGCAGTCACTTGGCTGGCAAGTGATGTTGTGCATTTAGCTAAGAAAGCTGCTTATAGACAATTACAATTCAAGACCATCTTACTACTTAGCACACATTTATCATAAGCATGGCAACCAGACCTGGCTTATTGTTGAGGTGTCTGAATCAGAAGCTGTTTGGTTTTCCTGCAGGTTTGCCAGATTGTTTTGGTAGGTAATAAGCTTATGGGAAGTTGGGTTAAGTTGCAATAACATTTATTCAACAGGTTAGTAAACATAACAGCAGTAGCCATTACTGGAATCTTCTAGCTTTCACTTTGGGATAGACAACAAGTCCATTATTCAGATAAGCCCTGTAACTACATTGCAAAAGCTGGGAAGCCATATCTTGTAAGAGCAAACAGGGATTGACAGTCAAGGTAAGCCAGGAGAGAGGCGCTGCATCGGGGCTGACAGAGACGCTGGAGACAGCTCTTCCAGTTTTGTCAGATTTGGCTGCCACTGAAGTTTCCTTATTAAAGAGCAGCTTAAAAGAATGAGTCACACTGATCTACTAATTCCCTTTCACCCAGCCTTTCTGATGAACTGGGATCAAAACAAAAAGAGTTAATGTGACTTGAAGGGGAGTTCGACAGAGAAAACCCAGAGTTGACAATGCAGCCTCACTTCATTTCAATTTGTATTTATTTATTGTTTTTGAACAGTTGTGGCTCCTTTTAACCAAGCGGCTGTGTTAGCAGATAGCATAACCTTTGCTGGAACAAAGTTCACTGAATAGCGCTCTCGTCTGGGAGAGAAGAGGATCACTCAGCAGTATAATGGACCATAGAGAGAGAGAGAAAGCGATACAGGAATGTGTGCCTCAAGCAGTAAGCCCTAACCCACCACAGAGTTAGTATAGCTGCTCTCAGAGCATAATTTGGCAACCCTAGCACAGCATGAAAAAGTAGATGAATCAATGTGCTGCCTAGAGGCTGAGGTACAGAGAGAGAGTTTCAAGGACAAGCTTTTTTTCCTTCCTCTTTTTTTTAATGATATGGCTGCAGTACATTCTCTATTCTGTAAATGAAACACCAGGACTCTTTTGATGGACAACCGCTGTGCAGCTCTATCACATCTGCTGATGCTTCTCGATAGTGTTTTGTCACTTATTCTTCAGGACTGTGTGAGCGTTGTGTGAAGAACCAAGGGTGAACTGGAGGTTAGAGCTGAGGATTTATAAAGAAAGGAAATCCGATTATCAAATTTTTCTTTTGTTGTTGGTTTTCCATCAAATTAGTTCCCTGTTGGGGTGCCCAATTAGAGGTTTCCAGCTCTAGGAAAAATAGTTTATTATAATTACTGTGATTAGGAGTGAAGGAACATCAGCAACATTATTACTGATTCCCTTATCTCTATGCTGGAGACCATTTTGATTCAGATTATGTAGCTTTCCATATGAGTGGAACTTGAAAAATATGCATATCTGCATTTCATTTCAAAAGCGTTTTTCTTTATTTTTTTTCCCCCCGGTTTAAGATCGTTGCATTAATAAAATGACACTTGAACAAGCACTGTAGTTTTGTAGGAGTTACTGTGTTGTTACTATGTTATAACATTCTTATAATAGTGTCATAGATGCCTACTGGAGTCATAGTGTAACATTGGACTACTCGACAATTTTCCAGTAGTCATTTTCGATACAGAATCTACCGAAGCAGGAAGGAGGTGGTACCAGGCATCAGTAGGTAGAGATTGTCTTGCCAGCTGAAGGTCAAGCCAGTTCAATCAGTGAAAGAGGCATCTGTGTTAGCAGCTCCTATAAGGACTCTGTCTACATCTTTGTCCCCCATCCTCCCATCTTCCCATTAGATTTGGATTGCACACAAAAAAATGCTGTGAAATAAAGAAGCAGAGAAAGTAGAGCGAGACAAAGAGAGAAAGAGAGAGCGGACCGCTGATTTAATCAATTGCTTTCCCTAGACAGGCAAGCCCCTAGGACTCCTATCCTGAAAGGACCCAATTTAAAGTTAGCCAAGACCTCCACTCCCCTTCATTCTCCACCTGCCTTTGATATTCATGTTTGATAGAAAAGAAAGCTGTTTCTTTGCACTTCAATAAAGCAATCTTTTTTTATTTTCCCCAAGATTAAAGTTTCTTTTTCCAAGGTGCCGCATGTATATTCGCCAGGGCTGAGAGCCACGTAAATCATGCACAGGTTTGTGATATTTCAATTCTTCCCTGTTTAATATCCTACTTGAAGTGTTCTGCATGATTCTCTGCTGCTGTGTAGGTCATTGTTTGCCAAGTTTACTAGCTGTTCCAGGAAAAGAAAAGCTTTGGAAAAGAGGATGAGGTGGTGTAGAGGACTTTGCTCATTAGAAAGTCTAGTGATTAATGGATTGATCAATGGATGGAAGTGTCTGTACTCTCTGACGCATTGGTCTCCAAATGAAAACGAACTGCAATTAAACTGGGTTCAGAATCAGGGTCACCCCCAGAACAGAGTGAATTACAAATTAGTGCTTTGAATTGATTGAGCATGTTACTTGTAAACTTTGCCTGTGTGTTGGAGACACATATACCTACGTATGCAAGGGTACTTCGTACAAATAGTGAACATATATTTAAGTCCTTTAAAGCATTTTTAACTTAACATAGTTTCTTATGGTTTTACAACAACATGTAAGTATATGTTTTAAATTATTGAAAATTATAAATGATTGTATAAGCCCTGTGAGGATCACATTGCGACTGCACAGTTGTTTAAAAATCATGAGAGAAACTTCAAGACATTGCACATGGCTTTTGGGTGAAACATGAGTCATTGACTTTGTTACGTTTCTTTTTGAGGAGTCTATTGGGGTATTTTTTGTCTTTTCTAAGTTTGCAGTCAACCTCTTGATCTGGAGCTTCTAATTCCCAAGGAATTCCTCTGAGAAACAGTGACTCTCTGGTACAGTGCCCAGCATACATCTGATTGAAAACAAAGTCGTCAGTTAAAACTGATTACTTAAAAATGAATCAATGAAGAACAGAAATAGCACCAAAAACCATAAACAGGCATTTGGTAGTCAATGTGGGTGCATTAATAATGCATGTCTAGATAGCCCATTAGACTATGTTTAAAAGTAATCAGATTTGGGGCTTCTTTCAAATCCATTAAGCAGTAGGTTCAAGAAGGGGCAGTCTGGGGTATTAAACTGGCACTGCAATTCCAATATATAGGAGAAATATTCTGTTTCAAAATTAAAATTGAAAATGTTCTTTAAATGTAAAAATATTATACAAATAGCAGCTGCTGTTGAGACTGATTACAGCTGTCATATATTCCTTCTGGGGCTACAAAATCTCTTGTAATAAGCAAATCTTTGCATAATCGAGGTGACTTGTAACCTGAAGGCAATAATTTTGCCATCACACAAGGATCATTTTATATTTAATATGTTTTATTAAATATTCAAGCTCAAAACTAAATAAATAGGGAGATTTACTTTTTTCTTATACCATAAATATATTGAAAATATCTATAGGACAGAGTTTATGAGCTTCTTAGAAATGTGGAAAACACTTTTACTAGCAGAAGAGGCCTGTTTTCTATTTTTCAAAATGGACCTTCCCAGTGTTTTGTTTTTTGCTAAGCACTGCAGCTCTCCCTGCTGTTACTGGTGTATGCAATGGGGGCACACCAGCTGCCACCTTCCCTCCCTGTCAAATCCAAGACAGAACTCACTCTTTCAGGCTGGCACCAGCTTGAAACCAAACGATTTTAGGCTTAAATCCTGCTGACAAGTGCCAGCGGTACGCCTCCCCCACAGGGAGAATGTCTTTGTGCTGCGTGTGTTTTTATGGATTTGGTGGTAAGAGAGTTAAATGGGGGAGGTATCCATCTGACCAGGTGGGAATGCATTCCCAAGGAGGAAGGAGGGATGGAAAGAGAGAAGGAGAAAGGGAATCAGGAACAGAGAGAGGGCCCTGTTTGTAATAAAATGCAAATATTCAGAGAAAAAGAAAACAGTTTTATCTCATCTCAAACTAGCTATAAACTACTCCAATAACTTCTAGAAGCGTGCACCCTCATGCAACTAAGATGCTTTGCTCTTCAAAATAGAGAGCTATATGGTGGGATGGAGAGGGCAGGAGAGAGGGATAGAGGGGGGAGAGATATGGAACAGGAATCAAATTCCATTCCCCATATCTTGTACATTATCTGTATTCCGTGACATCTCATTGTTAAGAGAGATGTACCCATTCGCCTAACATTACTGAACCTGACAGAGTAAACTAAGCTAGCTATAATTCTACACTAGCCTTCCACATCTGTCATTTCAGGAGGTCTGGGTCCTGGCATGTCAAGACTTACACGGTACCATGCCAAGACGTATGTGGTACAATTATACATACACTGAATGAAGGTGAAATAATTTCAAAGAAAGAAAAAAAAGAAAGAGGAAATGTCCCAAGTGTTGGCTATTTTTGTCTGCGACCAATGGCTCTGTTTAAATATTCACCCTCAGGGCTATTTTTCTAATTTCTCCTCCAGACTGCACAACAATGCAAAGTGAGGAAACTGCAATGAGGAGGGCAGGAATTTGCATTTTAATGAGTCTATCACAATCAGTCTTGCAAGTGCACAGGTATAAGGAGCCAGGGGACCTCAGGGTCTCAGCAATCAAACCTCTAATAGCAGCTGATTCCAGGAAACAACACAGGCTCCAATGGACAAATACATGCACTGGGACCCTTCAATGTGCAGGGCAATTTAGAGGCGGAGCTGGCCAAAATTAACATATTTTCAGTAGCAAAGAAATATGATATAATAACAAAAGTTATTGTGGATACTAGCATTGCATTAGCTCCATTTAATATCATAATTAAGGTAATTGTTCCTCTTTGAGTTAACTGTAACGATAACGAAAATGTCTATTAACAAACATAAATTATATCCGTTAATAGTAACTATAACTGTAACTAAAAATAATGTAAAACAATAACAAAACAGTAACTAAAAACCAAAAACATTTCGTTATAGTTAGGCTTGCTACTTTTTTGATTGTAATCGGTAAAGCTCGTTAAACATTGAATTCCCCAAAAATATGAGTTCCAGCTGTAGAACACCAGCATTACCAGTGTCAGCAGCAGTCTATTAATATTGCTTATATATTTAACCCTTCTATATGCCTTGTTTTCATCAGGCATTAAGGTTCTACTTAAACATGTATAACTGCAAATGAAATGGTTTAATTATTTTTCCTCAAGTTAGTTTAATGTAAAAAAACTAAATATAGCTTTTGAAAATTGTTAAGTAAAAATCAATCTGAAACTAACTACCTGCATTTTACTACTTGTTTCCAGCACACAGAATCTATTTGACTAGTATTGAAGTGTTTGGAACTCTGTTAACTGTATTAATAACTAAATAACTACAATTATATTTAATTAACTGTAATAATAATTAAAATTAAACTAATAAATGTAACTAACTAAAACTAAAATACAAAAATCATAACTATAACTATAAAAAAAAAGTAAAAAAAAACCACTGATTAGGACATTCAATAAATATAACATTTTATATTATTACTGAAAAATCAGTATAGTTGTTTCTTTAAAATAATTCATCCAGATATGGAATTTGGAACATACAGAATGGGTGTATTCTGAGAACTGAATATTGACTGATTATTTGGAGGTTGACTTTTTGTGTTTGAATTCTTGTCATTCTGCAGTAAGGTTTACATGAATTCTGCCATGTGACATTGACTCTCTCTCACTCCTGCTCAGCAAGAGACTCCTAGCAGGACACATACACCTAATATGGGTGTTTCTCCACTGGCTATTTCTCCAGCCGAGTAAGGACCAAACCATGAACCTCTGGCCTCACAACACACCTGAATCTGGCTCGCAGCCGAGCAAAGCCAGGGGCGGGTTTAATGATTCTCGTCAGTACATTGTGTCAGTCAGTGCACTCAAAGAAGAGGAACAGTACAGATGACGGTTCAGCTGCACGGCTCAGACTCTGCAGTGGAAGAGAGGTATTAGACCCTACCTAACTGTGCTGGGGATGACCAGTAACCATTTCAACACGTCCTGACACCAGCCTCTCTCAACATCAGCACTTTTGAAATCCATCGCTAATTGGATTCCCATTCTTTCCCTTACTGCCAGCTTACATTTTCACTTCGTGAGAAGCCTCTGATTGCATTTGTCCTCAAACACCATTTCCTACAAATGCAATTATTATTTTTTTGCTTCTTTTTTGTTTTGAATGCATTAAATTAGAAGTGAAGAGGAAGAAAAGGCTGAACTCTACAGAAACATCATCTTTTTATTGCTCTAATGTTTATAGATGCCCTCACCAACATAATCAAAATCCTATATTAACTGTTTGGCTGTCAGCACTTATATATTGTACAGCAGAACCAAAAAGATTGCATTATGCAGTGTGATGGAGTGCAACCAAAACATATTTTTAAAAACACATTTTTAAATACATACTTCCATACAGTATACTGTATTATAGTTAGAGTCAGTTATGCATTAATTATCACTAACGCTTGCCTTGCAGTATACTCTACTATATTACTGCAACCAGTAATTGTGTTCAAGTAACTGAAACAGATTATTTTTTAAAAGTAACCTCCCAAACAATGACTATCATTTCATTGCCCATTACTGATCCACCCCTGGAACTTGCTGTATAGATAGTGCAGTAGATCTGGTTTACACAGCTGACAGATCTCTTAATTGACACTAATGTGTTTATTTGATTTCACATTACAAGTAGGGAACTGTAAATTAGTGTGGCCTAGTGATTTTGAGCCGAGGCGCAGGGAAAGAAGGAGACAGTTTGGCCTATTATTAGAACTAAGGAACTGGGAGGAAGGCAATGTGGATTAGTGTTTATAGCTGAGTGTGACACAAAAAAAGATTTTTTGTTATAAATCTCCCGCCCAGCCTGTGAAGGCACTGTGTAAAGGGAACAGAGTGCCCTAGACTGGAAGGCCAGATAATTCATTCCTAGGGTGAGACAGAAGTCGGCTATCTAGAAAGGGGGCGGAGCTACGGTACACTAAATCATCGACCCGGAAGGGAAACGACGTGGCAGCCGCGGATTGGAAGAGCAGTTTCAATCATTAACCAAGGGGTCATGATTGACGGTGTATAAGGGGATGTAGCGAGGTGATGTGTTCCTTTGGTATGGTTAATGCTAACTTGGAAGGAGAACTGTATTGTGTATCGTGAGTGTTTTGTTTGTTTTGTCGTGTCTAATTATACTTGTTTGTTGCTACAGGCCAGCACAAAGTTATCGAGAAGATATGTTTTTCATACTTTACTACAGTTTACTGCAACACCACAGTAAGTCTGATAAAGGTTTCTCAGCACAAGTGCCTTGTTCTTTAACACATGAATCCATGTTTCGTTTTTGTTTTCTCCAGATGAGAATGTCTTCTTGTAATATTATTAAACACAGTTTCCCTGCGTTAAGCTCTTGCTGTAACTGCATCCCCACACTTCTGCTTTCTATGATAAAGTGAGCTGCCATCGGTAATAGCTAAATTAATACTGGAGCCCTGCTTTGAAATGAATCAGCTAGCTTAGGGTGGTAGAGGATCTGTGCCACACAGTTACAGGTGCTCTCCTCTCCACCCTGTCTCTCCATCTCCCTCTCCCTCTCCGTGGGTGTGACAGGGAGATTTTTTTTTTTCCTAACACAACAGAGGACAGATTGGGATGCTTGGGAAAGCATTGTGCAATTACGGGTTATTGCATCGCTGAAAGAAGACGATATATCAAACCCAGGCACGTCTCACTTTCAAAGAACTAAAGCTAACCTTTTTACCAAGCCTTGACAGAATACTATCATTTGAACACTTCCGTTTATAGATTTTTGCTGTAGTCGCTTGTACAGGGCTAGACAAGGACAGCTTGTGTGTGTGTGTGTGTGTGTGTGTGTGTGTGTGGGGGGGGGGGGGGGGGGGGGGGGGGGGGGGGGGGGGGGAGTCAGTTTAAATTACAGCTTCTGAAAAGCCATTTGTGTCTTTATAAAAAATACCAACAGTGGTAGCAAATTAGGCAATTAAATTCCAGTATATATCCTGTGCATAGAAGATACATCTCTGTTCAAAATGTATAATACGTTTATATGTCGTTAGGTGTCTCTTATTGCACAGAAATCGTTTTGATGTTTGAGTAGACGGAACCCCAAACTGCACAAGATCTCTTAGTACAATAAACTCAAACCTAGGTTATTATAATGATGTAGCCAAGTGCCTTCTGTCACTAGAAATCTGTTTGCTTGAGAACATTTGGCTGAATAAGCTTCCCCTAAATGTTTTTTAAATTAATTTCAGCAGAGCTAATGGCTCTCTTTGGCCTTTAGTGTGTCTGCGTTTTGCCAGAAGCAGTGCGTAGCTGATGGGTCTACAGGCACACAGATTGTTTGTGTAGAGTTTGTTGATCTGGAGAGGACCACACAGAGACTCACAATGCCCTTTGCCTGCTAGATCAGTCTCTTCATCTCTGGAAATATAGTTATTCTATTTGGGTGTTAGCAGTGCTAGTGATGTACATCCAGACTGATACAGTTCAACATGGCTGCAGTACACCAGTAGATAGATAGATAGATAGATAGATAGATAGATAGATAGATAGATAGATAGATAGATAGATCCACCTGTATGAAAGAAAATAAAGATGATGGTTGTCAAAACCATCACCCTTATGGATCTGTCATTTTTTAAGTCCTATGGGCTCATCTCTCAGAAAACAGAACAGTATTTATTTATTTTTTTCTGTTGTCAAACAGAAACTGTATGAAGGCGGAAGAGGATCTGTTTGAAGTTGATATCGTCACACTCGCAAGTGAAGAGCTCAGAGGAATTTTCTGGAGTAAATTCCTTTATGAAGTGTTTGTGGGCAGCAAGTACTAAACAGATCAAATCACACCTATTTATAAATGTGATTCTTGAGTATGATTTCAAAACAACTGAGATCCAATCAATGGCAATTAACTTCCTTGTTTCCTAATGTAAGACTCCCTGGATTGGAATAGATCTTCAGAGCCAGCTGTGCAGGAGAACCTTGGCACACACCAGCACAGGCATAGAAACCTTTTTGCTCCCCTCCACCCTTCCCTCCCCTAGCTCAGGAACAAGGAGAGCTAGCTGTGCTGGGCTAGCCTGACTCGACAGTGCTAACAAAGCACGAACCCTGTCTATCGACAGTGATAAACAAGAAAGCGACCCTTCTGATAATTTCTCACTCACTGGCAGGGAGAGGTCCATTAATCAAAACGAGAGCATCGTCTCAGTTCCCTGTCGTCTCTACGGTTACCTGCTGCGCCATTGGCAGGTGGAGTGAGGGACCTTTTCATTTCATTATCATGCTCTGATCTGACAAGGTAAAGAGAAACTGGCTTGCTTTTAATCTGAAATTACAACCAGCTGTACCAATGAATACCATTACAAGGATGAACTAGTAATTAAAACATATCGATAAAATATGAGTGTTTGAATATAATAGGCGATAACAGTCGACCAGTTGATTTGAACTAGTCTTAAAACTGCTTATTGCTGACTGTAGTAGTAGTGAGTTTACAGTCGAAAGCACACAAGGTATAAAAGGATGTGATACTTACATACAAAAGAGAGCGAAGGCAATATAATTCATGACTGGAGAACACAGGGGGACACCTTGCCCAGTTAACAGCCTCTGAAAGAGACATTTAAAAACATCCTATGTGCCTCCAAAGGAATCAATATGTTTTATAGTAGAGGAGACGATCCTCTTTTCATTTGAGCATGTGCAGTACCTGATGCATTCAAGTGGCAGTCAAGCGGTTAATGTCATCTGATCACAGCCTTTCTGCATGCGAGCTGCGACAATGTTTTGTGACGCTCCTCTTTGTTAATAGCATTCACTCTCTTGTTCTCTGGCTTGCCTGATTTTGGATGCAGCCTCTGGTCTCATGTTCAAGGTCTGATGCTTGGCCGTCGCTGCATTAGCACAGACACATAGCAGGCTAATGATTACAGAGTTGTTTCTACCTCTCTTCCAATAAGTCCATCTGCTTACTTACCACTATACTGTCTTTCCTCCAGCAAGCCTTTTTTACTTAACCTGGGGAGCCGGCCGGGTCTGTCTCCATAATGCATGGTTATTTTAGAACAGAGTCAACGCTAGTTGATATACTTTGCATCTACTCAGGGTCATCAGGTTTGTTCCGAGGTTTGAGGGAGAGAGTTTGTATCAAACCCAAATGGAACCCTCTTTTTTGTTGTTTTGCAGCCAGAACTATTCCAGATCTGCGATTTTGTCTTTGCCTGACTGTCAAATTCCTTTATCTCTCTGTAATCAAACAGTACCACTGGATTCAAGCCTACATAGCATATCATATCATGCCACTTCTATCTGCCGTTCAAGCTGGGAGATCTATTGTCCAGAGTATAGGGAAGGTATGTGAGTTAGCTTTTACTGAAAGAGACACAGAACTGTTTTTGCAGTTAAACAATTCTAATGATTGTTCTTCTGGAATTATTCCAGGTAGCCCCCCTGAAGCTGCTGATCCTGGCATCCCTGGCCTGTGGAGAGTAGCTGTAACCCCAGGCTCTCAATTGTAAGACACAATTATACTCCTGGCTCATCCCAATTTGGCATGCCTACCTTGGATTAACTTTATTTAAATTTTGTGCTGGAAGCGCTGATAAAACCACGGTTCAACCACAGGGGAGAAAAAAAGAGAGGTAATTTTCAGAAAAGTTCCACTTGATTGACAAATGTAAAGTGCAAACAGAATGCAAATAGCACTTGTCTGTTTTTTTATTTTCTAATTATTAATTTAAGAATTTGGGATGAATTAATCAATCCTTATTTGTAGCAGCCCATTTTTGTATTGCTTTTTTTAATTTGGTGCTTGTACATGCATTTCAAAATAAAATTGCACAGAAAACATGCCTTGAGACACAGTGAGAGCTTTCTCTAACAGCTCTTTGTCTGCGGTTCAAAATAAAGACATAAATAAAAATAAAAATAACATTCAAATAAGCTGGGGTAAAATCCTATTAATGGTCAGAAAAACAATACTAAAGAAGTCAAAATTGTCATTGTCGACAATCTTAATCAACAGGTGGTTCTATAGAGTTTAGACCTATAAATACATGATCTTCATATTTACTGTTTCCTTTTTTCTTTCTTTTTTAAAAATAAAATAACTTGTGGAGTATAATCCCTGCAATAAAGCTGAGCTGCATATATTAATAAAGTTATCATCTTCCTAAAAGAAGCGGATCTCGTTAGCATGTGTTTAATTTATTACATTAAATGCACAGGGATTTTCATAAGCACCTTAACAGTAAGAAGCGCGGAACAGTTTTTAATTTTCAATTCTTGAAGAAATGTTTCACAGGCCTTTCTATTGCCTCGAGGTGATATTGATGAGATAGTCTCTACCTCCCTTTCTGTCTCTCATTCTATCTCTCTCTCTCTCTCGTTCTCGTTCTCGTTTCATATAGATTGTACAATTCTTAACTTAAAGAACACAGAAACATTTTTGTGTCCTTCAATTAAAACCAGGCACTCTGAAGTGGCTCAGTTAAAGGTTTGAGGTAAAATTGTGATTTAAGGTTTGGATTAGAGTAACATTTTACTTTGTGTCTCTAATTTCTACAATGTAGTTACTTGGTAAATACCTGTGTACTTACATATAATTACAATGTTATTATGCATAGTTACAATGTACTTAAAACATATTATACCACAGCATTCCAGAGACTGTTCTTTTGTCAATTACTAGTTTATTTTCTGATTTGAATTTAGGTATAAGGACTGATTAAGGCATTAGTGGAAACACTTGTCAACATTCTGGCAACTTAGTCTTCAGATGAATTTAACTATGAAGTTAGAAAGAATGGCAAGACCACAAAAGTACACCCACTCTCTCATTTCTCTGTATGCCCCACCTGTGCTCGCCACTCTCAGATAATAGAATCATTCTGACACCTCATTTAGCTTGACAGAGTTATGACTTTGGCTCCCTAGTTCCCCAGCTTATATTTTTTCTATGCTGATAAAAATAACTTGAAGATAAAAAAAAAAAAAAAATCAGAACTAGGGCTGTGTTGTTTAAGAACGATTTGCCAGACCTGTTTTTTTATTTATGTAGCCTGAATCATTTAAAAAAAAAAAAAACTGGAACAGACAACAATCAGAAAACAGAATGGGATTTATCAGGCGCTTAAACACAGCACCTGCAGCCGTCATGGACTCCTGAATTCCGAGTTTGAACCCAGATGCCTTGGGGGAGCCGGATTGTAATTGCAAAACTTTTTTTTTTTTTTGTTGCTTTCGTTCTGTCTCTCTTCCCTTGTTTCGCCAGGAGTCAAATTCTCTTTTCAGTCAGTTCAGCTTTCTATCCCTAGGCTAGCTCCTGTAGATAATTCATCCTCACATTCACAGAGGATTCATTGTAGCGAACTCTGGGTATGACACCTTTTAATATCCAAATGTAGATTCATAGGGAAATGTAAAACAGGCAGCCAGGCAGGCAGGGAGAATTCATTACCAGTCCGTTCCACTTGCAGCAGCTACCACATCACGCATTCCATTTCCTAGAAATTGAGCCTTCTCCTGTGCATACATGTTAACACTATTACACTGTCAGAAATAATGGTTTCCAATGAGACCTACTGCTTTGCCTGCTTGCTTGAGGTAAGAAACATTATTTTTCTTTGCATAAGCCTTACTTGATTTAAAAACCCCCCCCCCCCCCCCCCCCCCCCCCCCCTTGCATGCACACACTCATATTTACACACAACCTTTAACAAAAAGAAAGAGGATTAAATGAGTCACACTGGGTTGGACTCTTCTAGGAAGCAGTAGGGGTTTGTGAATATTGCCTCGCACTGGAATTTGCAAGGAGAGTGCTGTTCTACATAATCCCCCGCTGCCAAAGACATTCATCTGCTGAGCTGCAAGGCTGAGCATCCCTAACGAAGGAGACTTGACCTCTATGATGTGTTTCTAACTCCCTCACGGGGAGGAGCTGTGGGGTCTTAACACCTCCCAAAACCTTGCTTGGAACCAAATAAACCTTTGGAGCAGAGTAATGGTAATACTTATTGGTTTTCAGTAAGGGGCTTAAAATAATGCTGTAATGTAGTTATGCAGGCTTATAATCCAGGGCTGGCAATAGAACATGAAACAAGCAATGTGATTGGTCGAGCGAGGTTCCAGCTGTCCGTGTATTGGGTGGATATGGACAGTTGGAGCCTTGTCACATATTCTAAGCCTCACAGAATTTAAAGTATCTGACGGTAGCTATCTTGCTTCTACAGTCACAGATGTAACTATGAAACCGAGTGACCAATTACCTGCAAAACATCCCAAAGCGGCAAGCGATTTGGATGAAGAACAATAAAATTAACTGGAAGAGAGCAAAAATAAATCTCTGTCTTTATACTCAGTCACCCCGACTTTGCCACTTAAAAGAATGTCCTTTTATCGGTTTGTAAACGCTACAGAAAACCACAAAAAGGCACTTCTGCACATTATCCACCCCTCTCAGACACAGACCTTGAAAAATCTCTGAAATCCGAGAAGTCGTTGTATTTATTTTTATTACTCCCGTCTGTTCTATAATGCTAATCATTACAATCCAGCCCCATGTCTCTCTGAGTCTGAGAATGTTCTTTGCCCTATTTTTGGAGGGATGGCAGGCGACAGTTAAATGGAATTACTGTTCCAGCTCCACTGTTCTCCTTGACTCTCACAACCCTCTTCTCTCCATGCCCCCCAAACCCATGCTGATATTCCAACTCACTGACCACCACTGCCTGTCAACAGCTGTCAATCCAATATAGCACCAACCAGCTGCCGCGTTACAGGACTGGAATAGTAATGAGCCGCAGGACAGGGAGAGGAAGACGCCAGCACTGAAAAGAGATTAGCTGGGACTGTACTGTACGTCAGCTTCATTTATTGCAGGAAATTATTTGAATTACTAGCCCTAACCCTAACCCTGAGGCTTCCCTCCCAGTCCTTCAGTTCTCACCACAAGGCCACACAGTTTACCCTGCAGACCCCTGGCTCACACCTTGCTTCTCTCTCAGTCGCTCAGCTCTACTCAAACTGCTTCCCTCCTGGTCTCACGGCTCTAAGCACTAGGACACACTTCTCCTCTTCCACTCCTGCTTGAGAATCTGAGCTCTTTGAAAGAGCAGTAATAGAGAGGCATGCCTTTGTGCTCCTGGGTTACTCTCTGCAGTGCAACACTGTCAATGGATTGAGATAAATGGAGGAAGGGGAAAGCAAAGGGCTTCACCCAGCTGTGAGGGGACAGCATGTAAAAATTAAATGAATGATGAAGGCAGTAGCCAAAATGTTTGTCTCCTTCACGTTCCAAAAAATAATTTAGAAAAACATTTAGACATTTTCAATGCCTTGTTTTAAGACAGATTTGTTAAAATGTTCGATGACAAGGCTATAATCTATAAATGTGTTATACATTACATTATTATAAATTATAATAACAGGCCAAAGCAATACAGTGTTATAAAATCTTACATCTACTAATTATAACATGACATGAAGAGTTACACTGGTAAGCAAAATATTATTCCTATTCCTTGTTAGTAAACATCAGAATATTTAATAACATATGTTTAGATAGTATATGCATACATTTGGGAACAACACTTGCACTTTGTTTATTTATCTGTAAGGAGCTCAAAGAGCAAAATTTGCAAGCGTTACAAAATTGAAGGGGAATTGTGTATGAAATATTGAAAATATGCCAAAATATTCTCTTCTCATAAATTAAACAATTCAGATTCTCTTACGAGGGCCATGCAGAGATAAATGGTTGCAAAGAAGTGCCCTCCCTTCTTGAGATATTTAATGCAGAACCACATTACCTCATTTATACATTACACCCATGATAGTGCTCCAGCAGTGAGATAGACCCTATGCATGCACCCAGCACTGTCCCAAGCACCAAGCATATCTTGTGTGTAACTGTGAGGCTGCAGTCTCCAGAGCTGTTAGCTTAGAACCTGCAAAACAGCATTTCAATTAATTATTGTCTGTCTGCCAGTGCACGTCTTGACCAGCGGTCATTTATCCACTCCTGTGAGGACAGTGTCATTCTTCACTGCAAGGGAACGGAGGTGGCAGGACAATGCTGGGATGATGAATGCACAACCATGCCCTGAATATCATTAATAATTCACTGTTGCCCCAGGCACCAGTCTCCTTGTGCGTTCACCCTTTCTCCTTGTGCATCTTAAAGACACATTACTAAACCCTTTTGTCAAGTAATAATGTTGTATTGCTATGTTCTGTTATTGTTCGTAATAACTGTTAATGCTGCTTATAAAACCCTTTATAACACATGTAGTAATGCATTGTTGATTGTTTATAACTGACCCTTAAACTAAAGTTGTGTATTAGTACAAATACATAGCTACTGTCACTGCATTGTCACTGCAGATCGTTTGGTAAGAGCACTTTGGAAAGCTTTCTCTTTAGATGCCTGGACAATAACATACATATATCAGCATTAATTGTCACATTCAACCCACAGCAGAAATACATTGACAGCTATGATGAAATAATAATGCCATTTCAACACATAAAAGCCAATGCATTCTGCCATTGGTTGCAACCGAGTATTCTTCAAAGAAATTGATTCATGTCATGGTAAGTTTAGCAAAAGGGGCCTGTTAGTGTGCAGGAGCTTATTATGAGTGTTACAGTGCAGTAGTCACAGACTGCATATCATATGAAAGACTGGAAGCATCTACAAAGTAAAACATTTCATAGTGAGGGTCAGCTGAGAAAGTAATACATCTTTTAGTAAATTATTTTGTTGAAAAAAATGTCCCACTGAAAGCTGGAGGTTTGGGCATAGTGTGAGTAATAACTTAATTCCACTTTGAGGTCATATTGTTACTTTTTTTTTAATGGGATTTTTTTTTTTTTTTTTTTTTTTTTTTTTTTTTACTTTGAGCTTGGCGCCAGCTGGTGGCCTAAAATGGCAACTGCACTACTGTCCTTAAAGAAAATTTGTCAAGATCATCTTGTAACATGATTCATGTCATGAATCAGCAAGCATATCACAAGAACAGCCAGTACAACCTCTGCTCATTAGGAACCAAAAAAAGAAAGAAACAGATAAAAGGAGAGACATGTTTGCTGGCTGCACAGACTAGGTTATAGATTGGGTTGGTGAAGAAGTAGGTTTGCTATTACTGTCTTAGATATATTGCAAGACACTGGCCTTTCCTGGCTCTTTGTGACTGAGAGATACTGCTTCATGTCATTGTGTCTGGCTGAATGGATTACTGCAATCCTCTGATTGCTGGCCTTCCATCTGTTAGCCTGCTATGTAAATTGCAACAGCCTATATTCTAAGCCCATACTAAATCAAGCCTGCACATTACCCAGGCTACACTTTCTATCTCAACATCACCTTGATACAGTTCCTCAACAATTGATTTTCGAAGACCTCCTTCATATTTAAAGTTAGGGCTGCTTCTGGTTTGGCACCCAAGTTTTTTAAAGTAAAAAAAAATCTAAAAAACACAACTTATACATGCAATCGTAAAATCAGAGCAAATCTAAGAAAGCCTCTTAATGTACTTTGACAAATGTTTCAACAGGTGTCTTTGCCAGTGTCATCCCTTAATGTACCACCAGGATACCTCCTCTAGCCCCCCACCACAAACTAAAGAACCGTGTCCCCTGACTTCATATCAATACTATTTGTATGTGTAGTGTTGATTTCTGTTGCTTTTCCCTATGCCTCTCTCTACAAGCTTTTCAGGCCTAATTGGCTTAGCAAGCCCAGCCTGGTGCGGAGGTCCTGGTTTGGGTTCCATGATAAAATTGCAAGGAGTAGGTCTTCTGAAGACTAAGTTGGTTAATTGCTAAGTTTGAACAGGTAGCACTAATTACTCATCAGGGAGTAGCTTGTTGGACTGATTGGTCACAGTACATAAGCTGAGCTGAAACTGTGGCTGAACCCTATTGTTTTATATACTTCCCCACAAGGGCTTATGCAACAGGGTGGAGACTGGGAGCGAGGATCTTAACCACAATGCAGAAGAGGAGGGTTCATTTGCATCAATGTTTTTTAGGTTTTTGTTTTTTTTAGCATTCGTTAACCTCTGTAACAACCGTGTATCACGCAACCCGCTTACGATCCACCCCCCATCCCATGGCTCAATTACAACATTACAATACTAATAACTGTTATTTTCTGCAGCAGTGTCATGCCAATTCTAGATTAGTGATTGGATAAATCTGAAATGCACATGAGGGAAAAAAAGTGATTTTTATGTTACAGGATTGCCTGCAATCTGTTCTGTGTTCATAACACCGATTAACAAGGCATTAGCTGGAACGCTTGTCTGCTTGTGAGGTCATTGTCTTGCTAAAACGTTCATTTGTCAGGTGACGTTAAAAATATGATGCTTGCTAAATTGAGTACAGAACTTAATTTGCTATTTTCATTGATTTCTGTATGGGTCTAGCAATGAGAATACTAGCAGTGCTGGGAAGTAATGCTGACAGTGTAATAGGATTAGAATACGTCAAATTGATTTCTTTTATTCTTTCAGTTGCAGCCACTAAACTGCACCCTTGCCTACAATAATCTGTCGACTCATTTAGATCGTGGGGCGCTTTCTTGATCTTGTGAAATGCTTTAATTCCACCGCCCACAGCGCTGTGATTTAAGAATGCAGTGCAATGCTTTACCGCCTGACTTTGATTAGATCCCATTTCCCAGCTCTCTCTAATAATTACTTTCTTTTATTTGAATCCCAGGCATTTGTATTTTATTTCACGGAGATGACTCTTGTTTAATTACCCACTGTCTTTCCACCCCATTGATTTACATTGTTAGCTCTTTAATTATACAATTCATCACCTTTTAAACACTAAAAACGACTTAACATTCCCTGTAATTAAAGCTCACTGAAGGATATCAGCACATTTTAAAACAGCTAAGAAAATGAGGTGCGCTAAAGACTTTCTGTTTATTGAAACTGTTTTTACCTGTCAGGTACTTGTCAAAGGGGGTGCATTATAATATAGGTTGTACATATGCAATCTATTAGCCATTAGGGAATATAATACATAACCAAGACAAATTAAGTTCTTTATGCAGATTTTTTATGCAGTACAGATAAAATATTGCTGTTGCTTCCTGGTACTTAATAACTTCCTGTGCTGTAGGTCATAGTTCCACAAACAACATTTTTAAATAAAAAAAATGTAAAAATCGAAGCAAAAAACAAACAGCACCAGGTTACAGTTTTCAAGAGGGAAAAAAAAAATATATAAACACACATGACAGTACAACATATAGTATAGATTGAAAAGTACACAAGGCTTGAAATATCAGTTTGTTTGTTTTTTAATTACTGTGACACTCTCATCTGCGTGCAGAGGTAAACGGAGACGCACAAAAGAAAAAAGATTTTTACCTGCAATGTTTTACAGCAGTCGTTTTCTTTTTGTAAAATATGGACGTTGTGAAAAGCTCGTCAACACTAATTTATAAAACACAGTGTCCGTAACACGGACAAGAGTGTACACTTCGGGACTTTGTTGACAAGTTTTGTCCATTTTTCACAATATATGGTCAATTTAATAAGACCAAGGTGACTCTCAAAGGAAAATAAATCGGGGGACGATTATTTAAATTATGTTCCATGTTACTACAAGATCCCTTCATCACGAGCTGCTAGGACCTACAGATCCTATTATACATTGTATCGATCTTCTTCAGTGACGTCTTACTAGTATTCCTATAGATCACATTATTGTAGTCTAGAATAGGGAACAAAAGTTGTTTAGTTTATTTAAACCATGCTGTAAAATTAAAACAATGTCGCCAACCAAACAATTCTCAGAGCTTCCTACCAATTTTACTACATACATCATTAACATGCATTCTTTAACATGTTAAGCGATGTGTCAATAGAAACTCTGTAGTATTTTAGTTAAGTTATGGATATTATCAGAACTATAGTAAACCACAGCAGCATCTGCATACATATAGTACAGAACTTTTCTTGCAAATATATATATATATATAATATATATATATATATATATATATATATATATATATATAGAGACTCTCAAAGACTGCAACCGTTGGAAAACTCTGCTGGTAACCTTTAAAGGCTGAAGACACTTCTCTCCTGACAAACTGACCTTTCCAGGTCCTGGAAGGGAATGAGGGGCAATGTCGTTTCTGCATATTTAATGCTGTCTCACACTTTGGAGGCCTGGTGTGAGGCCTGCTTTGCCAGTCAGATAAGCAGGGGCGATGTTACATCAATGTCCACCTGGAAAGAGAGCACTCTTCCCTACCTCCTCTCTAAGGTTTTGCATGACGTGGTGGCATCAAAAATTCAGGACCTTGCAAATGTGGACCATTATTAAAAAAAAAAAAAAAAATACCACAGTAATCTACAGCTGTGACCGCATACCTACAATAGAAAATGATACGTACCCTAGTAAACTATAGGATTAGGGTCACTACTATTGAGTACTGAGTGCAGGGGGTGAGCAGGATGTAAAGATTGGAAAAGAGATTTGGAGTAATGAAGAATGGGTGTTTTTGTAATAAATACAGAGGCCACTTCAGAAAAAACCCTGCAGTGACCAAAGGATCACTCTTTTTTTTTTTGCATTTGAAATGCCACCAGTTAGCAGCGAAACACATAGCATGTCTATAATGTACAAGGTAACAAGTCAGCAGTAGTGTAAGGTGTGGTGTTTTCATTGCTATCGATTAGTGACCAAAAACAGTCCTAATGGATGGAGCCCTGCCTAGTGTTGTGAAGGTGACTGTTAAGCTGTTACAGAGGTGTTTGTATTTGTTGACTGTTGCTAGTGTAGCACTGCTATTAAACCACATTTGGCAGCTCTCTAGTCCTCTAATACTTTGATGAATAACATTTAAAACGGAATGTTATTAGCAGCTCATATTCCTTTAGTGCTTTGAAAGATAACGTTGTAACACTAATATTTTAAGCCTGAGTCATTTTTCATGATGACAGAGGAGCAGTTTTGATAACCCTAGTTGAACAGAACTGCAGGTATTGAGCCATGTATACTCTATCAATCAGTCTTTAAACACTGGCTGGGGTTTCTGTATCGAGAAATACAAATTTCAAATCAAATGTGAAGCTGTCAAACAACTGTTGGCGTTACACTTATTGCCTTGTCATATTCGCTGCTATAATGAAAAGCCTGTGAAGTCATGCAGGTTGCATTTAGAATGAATAGAAGCAGCTCCTTCCTATACAGAGATGGAGAAGCAGAACACCTTGCCGTCTGGTCAGGTCAGATCTCAGAAGGTTAGGAAACTGAGTGTTTTGTATTGCCACAGTATTCGTAAATTAGTTCTTTTTGTCTTACTTGAGAAATTAGCGTTTTGAAGCATTTTCACGTCATAGATGGTCCCTCATCATCAGCTATCACCCCACGCCCTTCTTTGACAACTTAAGAGAACTGCTTTCTCTACAACCTGACCCTGTACTCATTTGTCCAATCACCTTTCCCCAACCCCACCCCATACAATTACAAAAGCACACCCCTAACTGTGATTGAAAATTATCAGAAGAATGCACATAAAAATACTATGTTAAAAATAAAACAGTTTGCAAACTATGTTTTGCTTTTCCTGTCTCCAGAGTACTTTGTAATCATCATGTGTATGCACACTATACATTGCTAAAAGCAGCAGAAATTAAAATGCTACAACTTCTTACAAGTAAGTGGTTCTTTTCTGTTGGATTTCAATTCATGACCAGTTCCACACATGCTTATATGAAAGCATTGTTACCACTATTTGTTCACAGTGGTTCTTTCTGAATCGCCCAGATTGGGTTTAGATCCTATAAATATAAAATTGTGTCTATGTATTCCTCAGCATGCTTCCCCATTGATCTGAGATATTTAAAATGTTTAAATTTAAAACCCAGTGCTTGTAGAATAAGGAACATGTCTCTGCTCTGATTGCCAGCAGCAAGCTCTTCGCAGCCTCAACTGTAAGCTGACTTCCCCCAGAGGAACAGGAGCTGTCCAGCTGCAGTGGTGCTGAATCACTAAACCCCCCCCCGCTCCCCCCCCCCCCCCCCCCCCCCCCCCCTGCAAGGCTCTTTGAAATATCAGCTCACTGAAGCACAGAGACTCTTGTTAAATATCTTCTTCTTTTTCACTAATCCCTTCCTGCATGAACAGTATAAAAAATTCAGCCAACACTCTGGTGGTACCAACAAGCACTCACACCATTCGTATTTTCTAACATGACCTGTATTGGCCACCCACAAAAACTATTGGAATTTCGCTGTTAGCTTGTCTCATATTTCATTCTTTCAGTTCATTTCTGGGTACATATTCGTTTGTCATTAACACTTACTAGTTATCTCTCTTCTACCCCTCACAGCTCGTCACCTGCTTACCAACTTTACGAATAAATCTAAAACACTGGATTGAATAAATGCACAATACTGCAGAGCCATGTAGATTACCCATGATTAAAAAGCCCCTGTATTTTATTTCAATTCAGCTCAGGTCTATATATCCATCTGACGGATACTTCTGCATGTTCCATATTTAGGGAGAACTGAACTGATACCTCGATCAACACAGACACACAATAACCAACACGAACACTCTCTTTCTCTCTCACACACACACACAAACAAACACTCTCTCTCTCTCTCTCTCTCTCACTCTCTCACACACACACACACACACACAAACACACACACACACACACACAAACACAAACACACACACAAACACAAACACAAACACACACCACACACACACACACACACACAAACACACACACACACACACACACACACACACACACACACACACACACACAAACACACACACACACACACCAAACACTCACACACACACACACACACACACACACACACACACACACACACATACACACACGCGCGCAAACACGTACAAACACACACACACAGACACACACATACAAGCGCATACACACACACACACACACAAACACACGCACACACACACACACACACACACACACACACTCCAGGAATTAGTTCTTTATTTGTTTATGTTTAAACTAATGGTTTTTCTTTTGCTAGAAACTCATACCCCAGGAGGGTCATTACAGCAGTGAAGGGAACACTGGTACAACATAAAAGGATTATCCCTAATGTAGTAGGAGGTTATGGATGTTTTACTGCAACATTCCACGTTGTGCACAGTGTTCTTGTCAGGAGGAGATAGAGGATGATGTCCAAAGGAAAAAGAAACCAGAAGAAAATAAATGATTGGTGGTTTCTGCAGTCAACTTTAGTTAGCACAGACACAAAGATTAGTTCGAGCCTACAGCGCAGTGTAGGCACTTTCAAAATCAAATGTATCACAAACTTCCTTTCCTGCAAGGGACAGTGCTTGTTGTGTTTTTGCTTGTCCATGGGATCTTGAATGAATCCAATAATCATGTGTCTCAGAGTGGAGTGTGTGTACGCTATTGTATTTGTGCCTATGAAAATCCTTACACTGAGATCAAATATGGGCCAACGGGCCTTTGTACATCAGACATCTCATCTTTGGAATTAATTGCCTTCAAACATAAAAATGGCTTCTTCACAATATCAGGATAATGTAAGCTCGACGTCTTATGCTTTTATTTTGTATTACTGTTCTAATGATTGTGTTAACGGTCTTTGTCCTGTTTCAATGATGTGTCTCTTTTTGCTATTGATATTATGTTGTTGTTTATTTTTCTCGTGCCAGGACCCTCTTGTGAATGAGATGTATATCTCCAGGGTTCTATCTTGGTTGAATAAATACATTTGAATTAAAAATTTGAGAGGAGTCCTGATTTAACAACAAGTAATACAGAATATTTATGAGACTGCGAACAAACATGGGTTCTATAGGGTTAAGGGTACTTATTTTTTAGTTTACATATCAACAAGCACTAATCCCAGATACAAGGTTAAAAACAATCTCAGTGTGTGTGTGTGTGTGTGTGTGTGTGTGTGTGTGTTTATCTGTATTTCACAGAAATTGTCTGACATTGTTTTTGATTTGTAAAGGGTGATAAGATCCTCTGACAAAACCACGACCCAGCGAGAAACACTTTCCTGGCTGTCCCGGGGAATCCACTGTCTCCAGCACACAGACATCCCACCCTGAGCCTGTGGGCATGGGGCACTGCCAGGGTGACCTTGAGGCATCTAGATTGACTATGAGGGGGAGGCACGGGGGTGAGGAAACCTTGACGGCCTGTGTTTTAAACAAAGGAAACAAGTAGGTTTGTTACAAATTGAACCACTTGCATCTATTAATTTAAACATCTAGTGTCTGTTTTGGGTATGTAAAAGACAGACTTGTCTGACAATGTATTATGTATGTAAAGTGTTTTGTGAAGTCTACAATGTTTTGCTATATATTTAAAACAAAGGTTATTATTTTGTTGTTAGCTTCCCCAATATACAGTTTTAAGTCACAGAATCTACCATAAGTATATACAACATCTGGGTATGCTGTGCATTGCAGATATCTGAAATGAGTAAAACCTAACAATTATTTAAAGAATCTGTTTTCATTAATTTAATCAAGATTCATGAAACGGTTCAAGACTGTTGCTAACGCCAGTATATCACAGTTTCATCATATTGCAGTTAAATAATCTTTCTAAAACTTTGTGAAAAGTTAATGGCAGAGTGAGATACTAATGATTGTAAAATACAGGTAATTGTATAGACAGATATTTCACTACCTGTCACTACTATACTTCGTCTTCTTTAATAAAGCCGACAGAAGTTTTATTGATTACGTTTTTTTGAAAATATCTTGCCCAGGAGCGGCGGGCTGTATAAATTAAACTACGCCCATTCTTTACACAAAACACTTGAGCACACTGATAACAAATTGTTGTTTCTGAGGACTGCACTTACTGCATATGCTGTTCCTAATCAACTGACTATTTTCTCCTCCAGCAAATGCATTTATTTTAAACTTTGATCACAATGTAATGCTTGTTGGTCTAGCATTCAAATAAAAGCTACTTGAAGAATGTTGTTCCATAGGTATTGTTTTAATTGTAAATGCTTTTCACTGGACATTTTAAGAGGGTAATTCAGTCAAATAGCTAGTATCTTATTTGTCATTCAATAAGCGATACGTTCAATGATCAGCAAGGAAGGGATTTAAATCTTACCTCTAACCACTACGTCCCTGCTGTGCAGTAGAGATCACCTCCTTCTCCCCAGCTTCCACCTGCTTTTTATCTGCAGCTATCCAAAGAATGTAGTGTGAAAAAATGTACAATGTAGTAATGTTGTCTAGTCTAAGCATTAATAAATAATCTATTGCATGGGTTTCTTCTCACAAGCTCTTTGGTGGCTAAGAAACTGAAGCACCCAAAGTACAAAACGTTTTATTATTAATAATCGTGTTTGCATTTTTAAAATAAGAGCACAATACATACATAATCCCTTTTGTTTTTAAAATTGTGTCAGTTTTCATTAAATTTCTGATCGACTGAACGCATGATGACTCATATGACTTCTATTGGAAATGCAAGACTTGATCAGTAATTGCTACAACAAAAATAACATTAAAAAAAAAAAAATACATATTTAACATAATGTTCCTGTCTTATATGTAGGAAACTGTGTAGTTTTCATAATTTATATTAGATATGATTGACTGGAATTATTTCCCTAGTGCTCTGTGAATATCAAGCCCCCAGTCCACAGTATAACACTGTGCGCTCAAACACGCGCACACACACGCACACGCACACGCACACACACACACACACACACACACACACACACACACACACACACACACGTAGACACGGACACATTACTAATTGAAAAGTTTTGGTCCATTCTGCCTTGGGCTGGATTTGAACCCTGTCAACACTTATGACCCTTCTTTTATGTAAAAGCTGCATAACACTTATACAGCTCACACACACACACACAAAGTTAATTATCTGCTGAGCAAATGCAGGAGGGAAAGGCTGGTGGGAGATAAATGGGATTGAACAAGCACTTGTCATGGCTGATGTTCGGCTAATGGATTATCGGTATTCTGCCGGAGTGGAGAGTGCCGGTACCGCAAGGTATTTTTAAACAGGGAAGAGGCACAATGCAGGAGCCACCAGGTTATTCGAATGATCTTTACCCTCCTGGTTGGCAGTGAAGCTCCAAGGAGCCCCCTGCGCTTCCCTTATAACTAGAGCCTAGATATGCATCATGTCTTATTAAATTCAGCCTGTGTTTGAATCCGAGTCTCCAGTGAAATGAATCTGGTGACCTCAACTCATTCTCGAATTCAGCACAGTTTCAACACCAGCTCCTAACTGAATCCAATGCCATAGCCCTTCATCAGACTTCAATTTACCAGCACGGGATGTATAGGAAAGCATGATATTAATTCATTTGCTTTTTAAAATAGGACAATATATATTTTTTCTTTTACCATGACAGGCCTGTTTGGCCTTTTTCTGTTCTTCTGTGCACTGAAGTCTGATCTGTAGGCTCGGAGTCTAAGCTATTCTGCTTCCAGGACTGCCAGATCATTTTGAATGACCCTTCTAACTGTTTCTCTCCATAAAAATGCAGAACAGGAGAGTGAGATCAGTTTAATGATGAGCAGCTTCTTGGTATTCAGTGTGAGAAGCCATGAGGAAGACAGGAATGTTGCCGCGAGCTTCGGGTTACTGCAATTAAACGCCTGTCTCGTTGGGTTATGGTGAAGGTGCCTGTGTGAAATGAACAGTGTTGTTTCTTTTGTCTTTGTCCTATCTGCCCCCCTTCTCCAGGGCAGGGGGAGTTACGGGGGTGGAAAAGGAAACATCTGGATTGGCAGGTGCTTGTCTCTTGTGCTCAGGATAGTGCTGAAGAGCCACACCAAGCGAGAGCACTGCAGGAGTCCTTTTGCTTCGTGTGATGACTCGGTTCTGCACAGCATCTACAACCTCTGCTGCTTTAATGGCGATGTGCCCCTTATAGTTAAAAAGCAAGGAGTTGCCCAATGAAGACCTCAGTTAGAGGGCATTAAATCCACACACAGCCCCTGAGGGCATGAGCACCTTCATTGGGTCTGCCAGAGCCAATCACCACCAGCCTGCTGCAGCATATGGAAGTTCTGAGCAGGGAGCCAGCTACAGCTCATTACTGTTAATTAATAGAAAGATCTGGATGTCTGCTTTCATAATATTGAAGAGAACAAAGATTGTGTACACAAAACACGCTGACTTGTTATATCTGTTTCAAATGGTTTTTAAATATACCCAGAATTAGATGCATCGCTTTTTCAGATAAAGGTCAAACTGCATTGCATGGTAGAGTACATTGCACAATTAGCAGACATTTAATTAGTGATTACTTGGAAAGAGTAAATTAAGAAAAAAGGGGGTTACAGTACACAGAACGACAGAGAGAGAGAGAGAGAGAGAGAGAGAGAGAGAGAGAGAGAGAGAGAGAGAGAGAGAGATAGGGAGACTGCGATAGATAGATAGAAAAATAGAGATAGATAGATAGATAGATAGATAGATAGGCAGACATATAGATAGATAGATAGATAGATAGATAGATAGATAGATAGATAGATAGATAGATAGATAGCCAGACATATAGATCGATAGATAGATAGATAGATAGATAGATAGATAGATAGATAGATAGATAGATAGATAGATAGATTTAGTATGTACCTATCTGGATGTAAGGTTAATTTATTTAATTAAGAACTTGTTAATTTTCTAATCCGCAACATGCATGTTTTAGTAATTAATTAGCTATTTAATTAAAAGTAATTATTCAGGATAATAATTTGGTGGTGTTTGCGTTTCCCAGGGGAGAGCAAGCTAAATTACTAGCCAGTAAAACAAGACATGTGTTTGAGGCATAAACAAACCACAAATATTTTCTACAAGGTACTTAAAAGGAGTACATTTACACTATAATTCCCTAAAACAATCTCATTTTCCTCTAATGGCATAATCTATTCATTCAATCTATTTTCAAGCACACTTACAGTATTTTACAGAACTGATGATATGGTCTTGATGTAAACTCTATTATCGTCAGAGGACAATGACAGCATATTATCCAGATGCTTGTTCCATTAAAACACTTTTAACTACTTCATGTATTACATTACAAATGTACACTTATGCACCTTGTAAAATGCACTGTTTCATATGTGCGCATACTGTTTGAATATGTTTTCTTGTATAGATGTGTAGAAAATGGAATGCTTGTTTGTTCCAATGGAAGCCTGCAGCTCTTACAGCTTGTGAAGGACTTGTTGATCTGCCTTTATAATGGGGGGGGTTGTTGAAAGAAGCACAATTGCAGATTTTTATAACTGAACGCTCCCTTGATAAATAAAAAATAATAATTAAAATAGGAGTCCATTGTTAATAGATCTAGTAGCATTTTTCAAAGCACGTTGGCTTTCTTTGCAGTGTTAGCAAATATCTTATTTTATTTTTCAATCCCTCTGTCGATCAATTAGTGGGAATAGGTGGCTGTTATTTAATATTTTACAGCATTTGTACTGTCACTATGCAGCTCAGTCAGACGCAGGTTGATGTTGAATATTAGAAATAATCCAGCCATGCACTCGTTTAACAATATAATTTGAAATCCAAATTATTTTGTAATCAATAAGAAAGTCAGCCTTTCCCTACTGCAATCTATAGCTAACTGCAGGTTCATAATTGAAGTGCCGATATACGTCACTGTCTTTGGTTAGATAGAGCTGAGAGACCCTAGAATAGTTTATTAATGCCAGTCTATTTTCAGAAAGATTGATCTGTAGTTTACATTTACACAAGCAAGGTTTCCATTAATATATTATTACAACAAGAAGTTTTCAAGGCGCAGCTCTACAGTATAGTCGACATCATATCACAATAATGTAACCTTTATCTATGTCCTTGCTCTAAACATATACAAATATTTATCTAGAAGGCTTGACTTGGGTTATCAAAATCAGATTTGGTTTATTTATTTATTTTATTTCATTAAACTTCAGTGTCAAGTGTTTACAGTTTATGTAGGAAAAATGTGGGGAAATTAGATTGTGCAGAAAAAGCTAAATGGATTTGGCTTTTCGTGGGCAGTCTAGACAGAACAAGGCTCTAACAATGGAGTTATTGATTTTTTGTCCTTTCTATCTCTCTCTCTCTCTCTCTCTCTCTCTCTCTCTCTCTCTCGCTCTCTCTCAAAATAAATACAATGCATTTGCTGTGACGTTTCTATCTGAAAGCAAAGAATAGCTGATAATAAGGTCCTGCATTTCAAGTTTATTCTCAGGTCCCAAAGGAGAAAGAAAGGCTCAGAGATTGCTCTCCTTATTCGGAGGAAATAATACATCTCAATTCTGTTATAAAACTGAAAATAAAGCAGTGATAATCAATCTCAGGAGTTTGCAAACTGCCAGAGTGACAGCACTTACTGAGTTTAAAGCACCAGTGTCCTGTAGTCAAATACGATTTGATACTAAACTGCTCAACCAAATCGAGGGATATTGGAAAGTAATATCTTCTCAATAAGCCACTAAAGCTGTCTGTGATCAGAGAGCAGAGATTCCCGATTTGTGATTTTTGAGTCCCTGGAAAATGTCACAAATCAAACTACAGCATCATTGCCATGCACATACTGTAAACCTTCAAACTGAAACACATACAGAATTGTAGTATATTTATTAGATATTCTCGTTGCTATCTTTACCAAGCGCAATGTTTCAAGGGGGAAGAATAACTTTTTCACACCCCTAGTGGTCATTTTTCATGTTGGTCTCTGGCTTGCTCAGATACTGTGCCCCAGAAAACATTTGCTGGTAAAAAATTGCTTTTTAAAAGGGTGTAATGTCTTTTAAATAGGCGATAATCCAGGCTTTAAAATCCACCTCCTTATTAGTGTCAGCAGAGAGAAATCTTTCATTTACTGATTGCACACTCACCTAAGAGCCTGTGCTGGCCCATCATCTCAAGTTTAAATGCAGCTGTACCATTACTATACCATACAGCTAGTAGGCTGATATCCATGTTTTTGTAAAGCATCTCATGCTGCAGTATTGGTAATCATTAAGGAAATTTACCATTGTCTAATATCTATTTGTAACAGGGCATGCTCCTCAAATAATTACAATGTAAAGTGAGAAGCTGTTTAATAATTTATAATTAATAGCTGTAGTGCCGACTATGCCACCCTCTTTGAATAGATAGTGAATATTAAGCCATATTTTTACAGAAAGAGGGTGAGCGAGAGAGAGAGAGAGAGAGAGAGAGAGAGAGAGAGAGAGAGAGAGCTTATATAGCTAAAGTACAATTAGTTAGCCAACTGAGAGATGTCATTAATTAGCCAGCTTACTGATTGATTTCATTTTGAGAATCAGCTCTGCAGTGTTGCCAGCTCCACTACCCAATGCATACTGAAAGACAGGCAGACAGGCTCAATCTCCACTACACAGTGAATGCTGAATGATAGACAGACAGACAGACTCAATCTCCACTATACAGTGCATACTGAAAGACGGGCAGACAGACAGACAGGCTCAATCTCCACTACAGAGTGCATAATGAATGACAGACAGACTCAATTTCCACTACACAGTGCATACTGAAAGACAGACAGACTCAATTTCCACTACACAGTGCATGCTGAAAGACAGACAGACAGACAGGCTCAATCTCCAATACACAGTGCATACTGAAAGACAGGCAGACAGACAGGCTCAATCTCCAATACACAGTGCATACTGAAAGACAGGCAGACAGACAGGCTCAATCTCCAATACACAGTGCATACTGAAAGACAGGCAGACAGACAGACTCAATCTCCAATACACAGTGCATACTGAAAGACAGGCAGACAGACAGGCTCAATCTTCAATACACAGTGCATACTGAAAGACAGGCAGACAGACAGGCTCAATCTCCAATACACAGTGCATACTGAAAGACAGGCAGACAGACAGGCTCAATCTTCAATACACAGTGCATACTGAAAGACAGGCAGACAGACAGGCTCAATCTCCAATACACAGTGCATACTGAAAGACAGGCAGACAGACAGGCTCAATCTCCAATACACAGTGCATACTGAAAGACAGGCAGACAGGTTCAAACTCCATAAGTGCTGGCATTGAATGCATCCCAATACTAAACCTGTGTCGTGGACAGAGAAACAGACAGAAGCCATTTGTGTCCATAGCAGTCAGTTTTACTCTCTCACCTTCAGAGTCTGAAAAAAACATGAATGTCCTAAAAATCCAAGCAAACAATATAACATTCAAACAGTAAACAGATCAGTTCCACACCATTAAGCTTAATAGAGACAGAGATCTGATTACCAGGAATCAGACGATCCAAACTCAATGTTTACTGAGCTCAGAGTTAATCTCTGAGCTCTCTCTCTCTCTCTCTCTCTCTCTCTCTCTCTCTCTCTCTCTCTCTCTCTCTCTCTCTCTCTCTCTCTCTCTCAATTCTGATTCAATCCAATTCATTTCATGGCTTTATTGGCATCATAAGATTATTCAAAGTTTTGCCAAAGCAAACGCACATACACAGGAACCCAACACACAGAACACCTATAGAGTATACATTTTAAATTTAGATTTAAATCAAATTAAAACCGTGCAGTCACACATCAAGTTTAGTTCCACAGGCTGTGACAGAGGTAGACAATATAGAATAATACATTACAATAATTAATGTATCTGTCTAAAGAATGAAGGTTATGCTTCACAATATGTGTCTCTAACTATATTGTAATTGCACTGTAATTTGTAACATGCAAGATATTTCATGTAATTAAGCGTGTAGTTCACAACCATATATTACTTCAGTGTATTTACAGACTGGCAAGGGATACATAATGTAATTGAAGATTAGATTTAAGATTTAATTAGCTTTGTGGACAGTCAGATCCGGTAAGCAGGCATCCAGTGGGTGGTCTACAAGACTAGGTCTGGAACTGGAATATATTGCATCTTCCAGCAATGGGTTTTTGTGTCTGGGAGTTTCTCAGTGCTTGTTTTGTGTTTGCATTCATAGCCCATACCCCATAGCTCAAAAAAACCTAAAAACAAACTAATTTTTGTTTTGTTCTTTTAATGTGAAATTGAAATAAGGTACAGCGGAAAATGCTGCTTGCTGAACAGTGAGGATACAATGAGTCTGTGTGACAAGACTTCAGAGGTGCTTCAGCGTAGGTTTGTGTGGGTTAAAACCCACAGTAAAAAAGTGAAACCCACAATAATCATTTTAGGTCTAGGTCTGTAGCTGAGAAGTGGGTAAATGAACACTTAACTGGCACGGTCTCACGTGCCTCTAATCTTAACTAATTTTGCCATGCCTATTGACTTATTTGGGACTAAATATCTATATGTATAGTCAAGTGGATCCCAAAAGCTGTGCCCATAGACCCATTTCCAACCATAGTGCCCAAATGCCATCATTTCGAATGCTGAAATACTGATGTAATGGTAGAGAAACTCCACCCAATCCACTGCTAGTCTGTGCTCTCCAACTCTGCTCTTGTGTCACGTGATCAATCTGTATGTTTGTGTCATTCCTTTACACATCTTGGAAGAAGCAGCTAATTAATGCCAGGAGAGGGAAATAACCAGGTCCTCAGCCTTATGGGGAGTACACATGGTATAGATCAATGACATCATACGTTAGATTGAGCGGTGAAAGGGTTACAGTCCCTTTCACTGTGCAATTCTACACTCAATTCATTGTTTTCTGTACAGACCTTCACAGCAAAATGTCTCTCATTGCTGACTTGCTGTGCTGGATTGTTATAACCCCTGTAAAAATCCAACATGCCGTGCTTGCTCATATTTCTTCCAGGGTATTCCTAAAGTGCTCTACACAGCTGAAAAGTACTAACTTATTCTGTTTTCTACAGATTTACAGTAGGGAATAGCCCTTCTCTTTTTTACAGCCTGTGCACTGATGTAGCGCCTTATCTTAAGAATCCAAGAAATGCCTGGGTCCCATTCTGTTGAATGAATCAAGTCACATTGGCAGCTTTGTAGGGATGTGAGCTTGCTTATTTATGTCTATAAAGAGAAGTATATATGGTCTTGAAAACACAAGATTGGAATTTATTTAATTCAAAATCAAGTTTTATAAAAGAGTATAAAAGATTTAGCAGTAGGGTTATGGCTAGGATTAGGGTTATGGTTATGGTATAGTCAGCATTAGGGTTTGTGCAATAGAATAGTAGATTTTCATAGCACGCAAACACAGGACATCACAAAATGTGTTGGAGAGCTGTGTGTTTTCATTGGTATACACTATCACTGAACCAATATGGGCACACTGTGTTATAAATAACATGCATTCCAATATAGTGCCAATGCTGGCATCAGTTCCTTCTCACCTTGCTTTAATCTGAATTCTACAGATTCTCATTAGCAGAGAATGGGATGGTGGTTTGTAAATAAATGGTAATAACCCTTGAATGACCATTTATCACTGAACCTCGTTATCCATCCCACCCCCACCCCCATGGAAAATGTTCAATTTCCATACATTGATTAAATGTGTTTACTTAATCACCATGAAGAATGTCACAAAATAATGGCCTTGGAAGTAACTTTCTAATGAAATACCTCTGAAACACATCAGTTAAATACTGTGCACTCGCTGCCTTAATTAAACTGATATTAATTAGTTATCTTCGTCTTCTTCTTCTCCCTGTCTGCTGTGTGGAGCCTCAGGGAGCTGAAAGACACCCTTTTATTGCCTTCTGTTCTCAGGGAGATCTTTTTTGATGCCTCTTAGTTGACTTTCACAGTCAATCTTGTTAAACAGTACATGTATATACAAAGGCTCTCATTATAAACACAAGCTTCCCGGGCACATCATTATATACAAGAAATCATTAATTTTGGTTTTCTTTTATTGGGAGGTTTTAGCATGTGGATATGGTTTGACTCTCTCAAGATCAGCCTGCTTTGTTGTGTACTGCGCAGAAGCAATTATAGAGTTATTTTTATATTTTCTGTATTCAAAGGGTCAATGTTACCTAACAGTGGTTAATCACCTTGTAAAGGCACTGTCATATGGAGTGCAGGGTAAGTCTTGCAATCAGGTTCAAATCCTGGCTGTGCCGAGTTGGTGGTACTGGCTGGGGACCTGTCGGCAGCTCTGTTTGGGCTGTGCTCCCATAGACCAAGAAACCAGAACCAGTTCCACCTTGTGGTCTACAGCTTCTTCTTCTCCCACTAGAATTCATAGTCACAATAATTGAGTAATTGCAATAACAACAATTAAGAACATTTAGCAAGCATCATGGGAAGGTATTTAGTCCTCCTATGCCTGATTGAACACCACGAGAGAACGGCAAATAATTTAGGTCTTTGATGAGATCTGCCTGTTAGACAAACCTGATAAACAAACTGCTTCTGAGATTTTATCAAAAGATGTCTGTGAGATGAAGGAATAAAGGAGCAGGGGGAATGCTCCCCTTGTGGTTTTTAAAGCCTTGCTCAGTATGAACTGAAATACTGTGGATGCATACAAATCCAGCTTCCTTTCATACCCATGGATTTATCACAGCTATGATTTATTTATTTATTTATTTCGTTTTCTGGCACGGTCTGTAAAATTGGAATTCCAAGATTTCAGAAAACAATCGACAAGCGTTGCGAAACCAAAGGGACAAAAGTACTCTAGTCAGCAATTATTTGTTCCAGTGTAATGCACTTTCACCACATTTAAACTGTACACAAGAGATTTAAAAAACAGTGTACAGTGTTTTTTTTTTTTTTTTGTGTGGGATACAGCAGAGAAACCCAGGCTTGTAATTGTGATTTAGAACTAAAGACTCTAATGTAATGTGCAGTACAGAGATAGCTAACAGACAGCCAGGCATAAGTGTGCTGTGATGGGCTCTGACAAATACATAAGAAACCCAATATCACACTTTGGAATGGTGTGAGATTCTACTGTCAAATTTATATGCATAGTTTCCCACCAATAATTTTATTTTGAAAGCTTTGTTTCGGTGAGAGCTGTCACCCTGTCCCTTAATAATGATCACGAGTCTAAAAACTCTATTCTCAACTCACCAGCCTGTCATTAAACTCTGCTCCTTAGTAATGAGCATGAGTCCAAACACTCCATTCTCTGCTCTCCAGCTCATTCACACTCACTCATGACCACTAACACATGCCATCTGTGTGCATTACAAAAAAGATACTGTATTTGGCTATTAAATGTTTAACTGGTTACATTACAGATTTATAATACATGAATATATTAAGACAGAGTGCATTTCACATTGTAGTGTGATAGATTAAACACATTCTGTGTGCATGAAGCTTTTCTAGATTTATTATAGAATTTTCTAGAATTATACAGCAACATTTTATTGAACTGATATGCAAAAGCCTGAACAGTCAAAATATACATATGCTTGCGTTTATCAACAGTTAGACTGTCACTACAAATGTCTGGTCGTATTGCATATTATTAATAATTTTTGAAACAATACTGATATTTAATTTATTTCCCAATTGTATATGTATATTGACTTTTTATTAACATCAAACTCCAATACATGGTTAATTACATATCTTTTAGAGTAATTGTATATCAATTCAATATTCATGTATGTAACCCAGAAGTCTAGTATGGTTTTGTTTTATTAAACGGAGAGGAAGCTTTGTGAATAGGGCTCAATGTCTCCAATATTAATTCTTTGTGAATGCATGGCTCTCGTATTTATTTAAAGCAAATTCGGTAGATGTTTTTTTTTGTCTCTGCATGGTTTGTTAGTGTTTGGTCGTTAACAGAGTTGCTTCATAGATTGACAAGCAGGATCTAAACAAATGGGACAATTAACAGCAGTATCCGGTACATTAGAGTAGCAGTCCACAAGAATTAAAATTAAATTACCTACAGATGTAAAGAAATGACTCTTCCCCATAACGTGTGTTCAGAAATCTATTTTCTGTTTGCGTCTGGAATGCGATTGATGGCGCACATTAATGAGATGATTGATTGAAAATTAAGAAAAAGCTGAAAATGAATGCAGAATGGATGTACAAGATATTTGTCTGGGCTTATTGAAGGAAACAATCCAGAGAATATCTTTTTGATAAAGCAGCAGGGACGCCAGAGCTTAAGGCAAAACCAATTAACCTTGAGTCACAATCTGTGGATTTCCAAAGCCCATTCAGCTAATCACATGTTGGTGAAGCATAGTGGCGACCAATGAGAATGTAATATGTATTCATACTCTGCATTGCACTGCAGCTTGGGGGCAGAGCCCTCTAAAGCAGAATCTGCTGACTCTACGTCTACGGACTCCCATACAAGGAGTTCTACACTGACTATGCAGTGGCTTAACTTTACAGCTCAGTAAAAAACTACTTCTACCTTCTGCAGTACTGTAGGAGTGAATCAAGACGCTATCTGGTCCAGCGAGTAGCTAAACTACTCAGAGTGTTTCGTCTCTTATCTTCTGCAGGAGAGCTGTTGGAATGAGAGGACCGCCCTTCAGACAGAATGGGTTTATCATTGTAGACTCAAATACAGTCCCATTAAAACATGTAGTCACATTGTGTGATATGGCAATTTGTGGAACATAATGAGGCTTGGAATGAAAGTATTAGATATGAAATTAATCAACCATGGCAAGCTCCTCATGTTATGACAATATTATTATCTTCAGTGGTATTAATACTAGTAGCTGTGGTTTTGTTACTGTTATTGCAGGTTTTTACCTCTCACTTTTTTCCAGTTTGTCTAGTGATTTAATGGATCTGAAGAGGGCATTAATATTGCTTTCAGTACTGAGGGCACTTCCAGGGACCTTTGTCTTTTCAATCTATTTGCTTGTCGTGTTGTATTGATAGATTTCTTAGAGGCTTGTTCCAGTTAGACGAGCCGCACCCCAGCTCTCTAAAGAACGCCTTCAGTTATAGGGTGGTGTGATCCGGTCTGGTATGCATGGCTATACACACGTTCCTAAAATCTGAAAGAGAGCACCAGTTATACGCTGTTTATTATGGGCAAGGCTACAGTTATCAAATCCTGCTTCTAGGTAGTGGGGTAGGTGGCTATGGGGTGCAGAAAATTCATTTATAACCCTCTCATAGTTTTCACCTCCAGAGGCCTGGGCTCGGAAAACATAAGAAAATGGCACAGCCTCACAGAATTGGCCCAGGACCGAATATCAGAATGTTATTTTTCTTTCTTCCACTCCAGCAACTTGTCTCAGACACAAAGGTTTTCATCGGAGCAGTCAGTTTGGCCTTTTCTAGATAATGAAGGTTGTTATGGGGGAAATGTGGTAGTGAAGTACAGACTCAAAAGAATGTCGGGTGTGCTGCTTTGTTTTTGAGCTCTTGCTAGAATTAAATGAGCCAATATAACTAAGTGGTATCCATTTGCCTGTGTGCCTGCTGCGAAGCTGCAAACTATATTCTTCTAATAATAGGGATTTGTTTAATGTAGTCCACTCCAGATTTCAAACAGGTTTTGATTCAGTAACTTGCACATTACCTGAGAGACCCATCGCAGCAATGGGTTTTTATGAATCACGGCTGTTGTTTTTTAACAAACTTCTCTTTCGTCAGCTGAGCAAATCCTTGTCTTTGTCCCTAAAGATCTTGGCAAAGCATCACATGACATCTCATTTTCCGGTGGTTTGGTTCTATATATATATATCTATATATTTTTTTTTTTTTACATTGCACAAAAAAAGCATATCACTGCACCGTTTTCAAATAAACACCAGTTCACATTAATGAAGTGTTCAATTTATACATGCAGTTCTGAAGACGTTCGTCAACCTTGTGATGCACTCAATAACTTGTGTAAAGAATGCACACACCAAGCTGCATCTCAATTGTATGAGAAGTTCTCAGGGTTAGGGTTAGGGTTAAGGACTTGTTAGATTGCGGGCACATTTGGCATGAGAGATGACCTCAATCCCTACCCAAGAGGAACAAACCACCAGGGGAATCCTGAGAACTCATGCCAGAGATGGGGTGGTTCAAACAGAAATATTTCCATACCCTAGGTTGTTTGAAATTGGTTAAGCTGAAAGTGTTTCTATAGTCAGTGATGTGTGTCCTGGATAGACCTGCTGGCATTACAAAAGCAAGACACAAACCTACAGGACTGTATGATTTATTCGCGCTCAATAGTTCCAGCTTCTTTAATAACAGAATCAGTTAGAACTACAAATATCCAGGGTATAAAACTCCCTACCGTAATTCTCAGACTTTAACGCACACTCTCTTTTTGAATTTTGGAGAATTTCTGCTTGTTTTACTCATGTTAACATTTTCTTCGTCGTATTCTATGCTGTTTTTAGGGTAGTGTACAGGAAGAGAGTATTACACAAGAGATGACTTTTATCAATCTGAAAATCATAAATCTGCTTTGTGTTCGTATTTCAATTTGAATCTAATCTGTTATGTTCAGTGAAGTTGCTTAATTAAATATGCAAACAAACAAACAAAAAAAGTAATTTCTATTTTTCATTTCCCAAGCTATATTACCAGAGATTTATTCAACATAACCTACCAAGATAATTGGGCCCCAGGAGACCTTTACACAAAGATTACACGTTACTCACAGGTTGCGCATTCTATTTGAAAAATGCACGACTCTCAGATATATCCAGTATATAAAGGGACAATCTATAAGCAATATCTAAACTAAGATAGGGACCCCCACGCCCTTTTCACAATGTCATTTTAAAAGACAGTCTCAATAGCAATACAGACAGCTTGTGCACACTTCATTACTTGAGAGCCTCATGTTCCTTGACTGCTGACAGCCATTATACTTCTCATTAGCCCAGAGTCATTTTATTTAAATGCCTCTTTGTGGGTTGTGTCTGGGAGGGGGGCAGACGACAAATGGTGCGCTGGGGAGCAAAATGGATTCCAGTTCCAGCTGGCTGTGATGCACACCAACAGCACCATATGCTACAGGACAGAACTGCAGCCACTGCATTCTGGGAGCTGGACAGAAGCAAGGTCAGGCTGGGGCAACTAAATCTCCAGGAAACGCCACATGTTGGAGAGGATGAAGGGGTGTTGTTGGCTCAGCTAGCCAGTTCTGCCTCCCTTCTCTGGGTCAGGACTCAAGCCAATGTCCTGCCATGTTGTTAGGAGAGGAGCTGTGCACTGTTGGAGGTGTTTGTTCTAGAGAAGATGCTACCCTAATGAAGAAATATATTATCTATTATAATGATCACCAGACTTTAAAAATGGTGATTTAAATAAATTTTAAATCATTAAACAAGCTTTTTTTTCTCACCTCTAATGAAAAAATTACTGTCCTGCTAGTCCCTTATATTTTTTGCTATAAATTGCATTTTAAATAACAGAATAAAACCGTACACATACCCAATATTCCAGTGATAATATGTTGTTCTGCTACCACATTTTAAATTCATCACTTGTTACGCAGGAGCATGCAGCCCTCACTATAGCTTATTAAGAAACTTATTAAGATACAGAATATGTTTTTCCTACACTGGAAAAGTATAATAGATGTCAGTTGAGTTTAATACCAAACTGGTGGAAACAATGCCAAGACTAAACTTAATTAGCGGCTGGACTAGAACAGCTCCAAAAAAAATGATGTTATTGTAAACAGTGTATCATTAGCCATACAATTGACACAGGGAAATGTGTATTTTGTCCATCATCAATATGGAACGCAATTAAAATGTAATTTCATTTCTTGATGTCTTTCATTCAATGCACTTCCCTTTAGGTCAATTCGATGTGCACATAATGAAGCAAAGAAATAAACAAACATCTTGCTAAAAATATATACCTAACATTATAATGTAAGCCATAATCCAAATGCCAAAGCAATTAAATTCCACACAAGAGTAACTTTTTTCACCTTGATGACTCTCCCCCCAGAAGATTTAGAGAAGCTTAATAAAAGCATTCACTGGCCATGCCAAACCATAAATATGTAATGTGTTCATTGTGATACCTTGTTCAATTGATGGAGAGTTCAATAAAGCTGTCAGTATGGGGCATGAGTGAAATGTTCTGACAGCATATCTGAAAACTGCACCAGCAACTCAATGCATCGCATGAGATTTTAATGCTGCAGTGGAGTAGAGGCTTATAATTCCACAGAGGGGTTCTGCTGATGTCATAAACCACAAGAATAATGGAATTCTAAACTTGCCACGTTAATTTGTGGTTTGAAATGTGAAACTATATATGACTCTTTAAAATAGGTATAATCCATAATATAATATAATTTATGTTTCTATAGGTACCATTCATGAGGCTTATGAACTAGTCAACAGTGGCAAACTGGATCAAATGAAAATACATCTAAAACAGTTGGGTGGAGTTGGGGATAGAGCAGGCTTCTTCATCGCTGGATGAAAAATCTTCCAGAAAAAAAATAAATAAATAAATGACTGGCACACAATCTGGTTGCATAGCCTTTACAGCAAAATTCACATGGCTAGATGTACAGACATTTTAACAGAAACAATGTAACAGATAACACACAGAGAGTTGGGGCCGGGTGAAAGGCAGGCTGACAGTGACAGCTGGATAGATTGTTGAACAGACACAAGATCAATAGGGAGATAGGCTGATAGCTGGGAGACAGTTAAAGATGAACACACAGATACACTGACAGATAGATAGACAGACAGATTCAGAACATACCGTCCCCGATGTACAGAGAGACATATTGAGAGATTTATAATGTACATGCATCCATACAGAAATAAAACATTACATAGGCAAGGAAAACAGACAGATTCATGCATAAATATATGGTACAAGGTATTAACTCAATAACATCAATTGATTTGCAGTATAGTAAACGCGCTACTAAGTATATTTACTTATTAAGGCATAAAGAAAGAATTGTAGAGTGCAGGCAAGCAAAGTAAATCACAGAGAATGATGGTAAAGCACCCACAGCGAATGAAAAGTATTCTGTAAGCTCAGAAAAAGAAGCGTTGATAAAGGTATTCATGTTGCAAAAACTTGAATTATCCTCTCGGGTTCAGTATGTTCATTAAAAAGCTCTCAGATACACTTGGGCAAGATTTTCAAAGCTATTTCCAAATTGTCATTAACATTTTGTTTTCTATAATGAAAAAAGACGAAATACATTTCCAGAATGAATTAAAAAAAAAAAAAAAAAAAAAAAAAAAAAAAACCTATAAAATGACTTTGTTATTTATTTCTGGTTTGTTAACTTTATTGTGTTTTTTTTTTTCCTTTCTGAAAAAAAAGTGCTAATAACCATTTGCAGTTAATAGCTTTGAGAGTCTGGTGTTACTGGCTAGTTAGGTAACACTACTGGGGTTAACTTTGCACCGAATCCTTCTGGAAAGTTTCATATTTCAATAAAGATTTTCCTCATGCAGGCATGCCAGTCCCTGAGCCATAAACAGGCAGGCGTTAGCAGCAGTAATTAACGGCCTGCCTGGACGGTCTGCCTGTAATGAGAGTCCATAGGGCAGGTCTCCGCGGGTAGTGCGCCAAGCTGCCAGCCAACGCTGAGGGCTAAAACCTACCCCACCGCACCGGCCATGAATAATTGACAGGGGTCTCTCTCTCTGAGACAAGGTGGTTAACTCACATCTCCCCAGTGCAGCCCTTTCACTGAGCTGGTATATGCTGTTTGGTTTATTACAGAATAGACGAGGTAAGAAACACCACCACCTGCTCATGAAACTTTAACATGCACTGCTTTTATTTTGTTATTCATTCACTTCCAAGTTTAACAAGTGTTTAAAAAGTCCACACTCGCTTGTCAGAAACAGTTGAAATGAATACTGGCAATCCTTACTCAAACCTTTATTTGTATGAGTCTAAAGCACAATTTAAGAAGCCTTTCTGTGTGCTGTTTAATGGATGTGAGGATATAGTATTCAATATATTATACAACAGTAGCAAGGTAAGGTAGTATACAAGAGTCACTAAGTAATCAGGTAGTTCCACATCAGAACTGAACGCCTGTTAGCAATGGCTATAGGGAGGGGTGCAACTATAATTTCTGCCCTATTTGCAACTGGGACAGAAATTACAGCTGCACACCCCTAGGGGTAATTTTTCACCCCACCTCACTTATTCTTAGGGAGTCTTTTACAAAACAGACCCAATGTTTGTTGTTTACTGAAATAATAATGATCTAGACAGAGAAACCCATAGAAAAGCTAGAGAACATGAATAATAGGGATATTAAACAGGTAAGATTAAATATGATGAAAATGTAGGTGATACTTAAACTGCAAAAATACTGTGCAAACAGTGATTCTTTTGTTTGGCTGTATATTCTTTTAATGCAGTAAGTATTCAAGTAGTAAGAAGCAAGACTCAGAGCGACCGGTTGCCTTTCTTTCCTCCTATAACATATTGTCAGTGTCAGGTGATTTACTGCACCTTGGCTCTGGCAGCACCCAAATTACTGAAGCGCTCGGCAAAAATATATATATATATATATATATATATATATATATATATATATATATATATATATATGTAAGGGTTAAGGGTTTTATCTGCATCACCTCTCAACAGCTTTTCCCTGCCATGATAATTGGTTTTTGAAAATACTGCCACCACTTTAATTGGCAGTGCTTGTCCCAGTCACTATAATACAACACAGTGATCTTTGGGGGCTCTATTAATTCTGTTCTGGCAGTGAATAATGGGGCTCCACTGGGCAGGATGTGTGAATGTGAGGGAATGAGAAAGAGAAGAGAGAGACAGAGAGAGAAAGAGAGAGAGTGGGGGTGGAAGCGAGGGAGAAAAGAAGAGTAACAAAAGTTTCCCATGGCCAGTTTGCACCGTGGTGATGTGATAGATGTGTTTCATTCTCAGCCACCTCTCTTGGAAAAGGTTAATGCACTGCACTTCAGAAAGTAGACCTGGTCTAACTGCACTGTGTGTCGGGGTAGGTGTTTCACAGTCTGTATGTATAGACTGTCATGCTACAAGCAAGATGCCCCTTCCTCATATTATAGTCCTGTAAGATTTTAAAAAGTGACTGTACATGTCCAGCTTCTACAGCCTCAAACTACCAGGGACTCAGGAGGACTGCCAGCTTTGATAGCTCAGGAAAGACTCAAATACCTGGCCTCTAAATATCTGCAATTGACAGGAACTGACAGATTGAAGTGTAGGGTTAATGAATAAAATAAATAGGTGTCTGATGAGGGGAAGTGCAGGGAATTGTGCAGGACGGTTGGGTCTGATTGCATGTCAGGGAGTGAAATTATTGGGTGTCTATCTGGCAACTGTAGCGCTGCCAGACTCCATTGTACCGTACTGCACAGGTGAAAGCAAAAAGTGTTCCACACCCTGACAGAATTGAAGCCTGGGTCCGGTGACAGCTCTTATTATATAAATCACTGTTTGAAGGCGCCAAGTGTTTTGCTGTATCTGTTGACTAGACTGGAGCGCAGTAATTCGGTTATATTATTTGACAAGGATTAGAATGAGCTGGCATCTCTGTGACACACTTTCAAGTAAGTGTCTGGCCATGATGGAACAGTGTTGGTTAAGGGTTTAGCGAGTGCAGCCAAATGGATCCTGACTGTTTACTTTATAGGGATTCAATAGAAAATGGTGTGTTAGGTCATATATGATTTCATTTGAGCTGCTGGCAAGGCAACTCTGCTGATTGTTCATTGGACTACGTGTATGTAATACTCACAGGCTAATACACCTAGCACTGCTGTTAAACGTTTACCCAACTGTTGCAGTTTGTGCATACGTTGTGTGTAGGGTGACTCATAGGGTTGTAGTTTAGGTTCTGACTGCACAAACTGTGCAATATTTGTTACTTATTCAACCAGGAGATTTACCCATTGAGACCGGGGCCTCGTTTACAAGGGGGTCCTGGAAAACAATACAAAAAAGGCAATTGCAATGTATAAAAATTGCAAACAACACAATAAAACATGTGCGGTTCAAACTTAACCAGCAGCACACCGCGCTCAAAGAATAGAATAAAGAAGACACATCTCTTTGTTAAGGTGGACTGAAGGAGAAGCATTGGCAAGAGGTTCGAAGCAATTCCCAAATACGAGCTTTAAAACCAGAGATGGAGAGATTATCAAATTCAGTCTTCATACTGTGATGGAAATAGTTCCACGTCTTCAGGAGTTGATATGCAAAAGATGAAAGTGATTTTTAATATAGTAAGTGACACCCTACACACAACGTATTATGTTACATAAATCACACAAATACGCAGATGGGACTCATATCATAACCACCCATTAAACATAAGAGTGATGTTCTTTCGCTTTAGAACGGGGTTGTATATTATTATATACACAGGAACCGGGATGACTTCTATACACAAAATAAGATATACTGGAATTTCGAAAATTTCCTTTGCAGCGCATTCTTGTATGTGTTTCAGCACAATATACTGGTGTGCTGGTTTAGAACTGTTCTTCATTATAACGGTGTCCTTTCAATAAGAAAGGCGATTTATAATTGTATACGTGAGCAGAAAGTCCTCTTGGCTAATATATGATGTGGAGATATGTTACGTGGGCTCCCTCTAGTGGTAAAGGCTTAAAACTGCAATGTTGGGTGAAAAAGGTTTTAATTGTCCAGATAAGAGCATATATATATATAATTAATGTGTGATTAGGCTTAGCATTTTCTATCCATTGTAAGGGCTTCATGTCAAAGCAGTGTGCGCTACACTGTATTTCAAAGCTCTGATCCAAACTTTGTATGCAGTTACAAGCCTTGTTCCACACAGGATCATTTCGCCTTTAAAGTTAAAGGTGTTCTCCGAAGTCATGCTGTTGTTTCCTCGGCAGAAGCAATGACAAACAAGATGGGATCATATGCTTCCCCAGGTGGCTGGCAGACAGGAATTTGTCCCCTTCATTGGCAATGACAATGCATTAGCACCAAGTGCGAAGGAGCCATCACTCTGTTCTCCTTCCACTGCACCAGATCTCTTCTTAAATACAACAGTAATTGCCTTTGATGCCTGGGATCCATTAGACATATTAGCAGGGGAGAGGAAGACAGGTGATACTGTGTGAAAAGTGTTTTCAATTTTAAATTTCATAAATATTAAACACAGAGGAATACATTATTTATAAGAATACCAGGCACCACGGCCATCTATACACACAGCTGTAAATCATAAGCACAGTTTTGTTTGCTGCATTCATATTTGTTCTACTTTTTTATTTAATACTTTTAATATAGATTTATCAAGCACTACCCTGTGGACCGTTTAGACTGATGAAACCTGCTCTCTTATATCCCTGTCTTCCTTTACACATTTTACAAAAGCCTAAACGGTCTAGATAAAGTTAACCCAAGTCAGATTTCAGTTGATAGGGTGAGAGGGCATGAAGAAAAGGTGAGTGAAAGTAGGAAGCACTTTGTTATACAGAGAGTTATAAATGCATGCAATACCCTACCAGGTGAAGTAGCAAGGTCTGTCCTGTAGCGGCAGCAGCAGCATTGTTTTGCGAACCATATATGCATATACTGTGTCATGATGATACCATGATGGTGAAAGTCAAAATATGCAGTAGAACCAAAATACACTGTGTACTCATGGGAAACGGCATGTTTACAGTGGTAGACTTTTCTAACCTTTCCTTGTAAATTACTGAAGACGACAGGAACATGGGAACAGGGAATTGTATCCCTGCGTTCCTGATACCATGCTGCCACCTGGGGGGCGTAAACAGCACTGCAGTCACTACCACTAAGATGTTACCAAGAGCAAAGCAGAGCTGTATGTACTTTATAATTAATAGTAATTTGAATCTTTGGAACTCGCCTAATTAGGTCAAATTAGGTTATTTCACTTGTGTATTATTATTATTATTATTATTATTGTTATTATTATTATTATTATTATTATTATTATTATTATTATTATTATTATTATTGTTAGTAGTAGTAGTAGTCGTATCTGCAAGTCTTGAATATCGCTCTCTGTGTGGTCGCTTGTTCCTTTAGTCCCTCCGCAGCTGCCGTACATTACCTATAAAAACAAGCCCGAAGCGGAAGTTCCGCCCTTTCCCCCCTCGCTGGCAGTCTGAGTGAGTTGTTATGATGCTTTTGAATGGATTTAATAATCCAAGGCCATCCGAACCGGTACCGGCTCCGACCCAACCCAGACAAACTCACTATCCTACCTTAAACCCTTGCTCACCTTACCCCCCGGCCCGGTCCCGCTTCGGATGGCTCTTTTTGTCATAATGTGGTGTTTGAGGTGACAGTATTTGTAACCCCCGTGTTTTTCTGTCTTTACTTCAGGTTGCAGTCAACACACACCAACATGGTAAGAAAAAAAGCTGATTAAAAGTCCATGACAGGACTGTCGCTGCCTTAATATTTATCCCGTATGCTTAATTAAATTTTTTTGGTCCGAAAATTGGATACATTCGCCCCAATGACGAGCTTAGCTGAATGGCATCACGGTTTTGTAATGTTTTTTTTCTTGAAACACGAGTAACTGCGTGCCGGGGGTAGCTGCTTGCTCTGACATAACCGTTGGTTAAATCGTGTTCTAGTGTCCTAATTATTTGTTCTTAATCTGCACGTCTGTGATTGTAGAGTATAGCAAAGGCCTAGTCGTATGGTGTTGAGGTACTTGGATATTTCCGATAGTCTTGTGCTGTGTTGAGTTACAGGGTTGTCTGTTTGATTTGATGGGGAGATGCCCAAGACTGATTTAAATGTATTCGAAATGACTGTATAGTTTAAGTCACTTAATACTGATATTGGATAACATGGCTGATTTGCATGGTGTTACATTTAGGCGACTGGTAGCTCAGTCCATTACTTACAAACATATTGGTATGTGTTGTGTATATTGGGTCTCCCAAATGTTGCAGTGATATTTAGCCCTCTGTTTATAGATTTGTGGTAACTATCAAAACAATTAACGAGGAATTTAACTGTTCGTTTTCAGCCACGCAAGATTGAAGAAATCAAAGATTTCCTGCTTACAGCCAGGAGGAAGGATGCCAAGTGTAAGTGTACATTGTTAATAACGTATTGCCAGGTGAGCTGAGAGCAGATTAGTAGTGTCACCACATGGCTCCTGTGTTTTTGGGGTCAGTGGTTCTAGAGGAGAACCACTAGGCTATAGAAACTGACAATGGCAAGATAAGCTTAAGTCCTATTTGCTGTGCAGTGTTCATTGTGTGCAAATGTGTTTATTAGCTCCCACTAGCATGTTTGCATTGTGCAAAGTATATTTATTACAAAGTAGGTAGGAATCTGAAAGGGATAGACTGACTAGGCGTTAATGAGATTTACACTTATACTACACAGATTGGAATGCAAAAATGATTTCAGAACTACTAGCAAGGTTCTCTTCGTCTAAGGGCTGGTGTATGTACCCAAGTTTTCTGATACAGCACTGCTTTCCTCCTCAGTGAACATAGAAGCCAATGCTCATGTACCCAAGAAGTTAGGTTTTACTGATCTCTTTCTCACTGTCTTGTGTCTGCAGCCGTGAAGATCAAGAAGAACAAGGACAATGTGAAGTTCAAGGTGCGGTGCAGCAAATACCTGTACACTCTGGTCATCACAGACAAGGAAAAAGCAGAGAAGCTCAAGCAGTCCCTGCCTCCAGGTAAAGTGCTTACTGCAGTTTGTTTGGTTTGTCTCCTCTCTGCAAAATGCAGGTTCATTCAGGTCTTGGTTAACCCTTTGCCGTCCATTTTTTCAGCACCTGTCGGGTGTTTCGGGTCCAATTTACTTTCACGCAAGCTGTTTATTTTACACACGCTGTTTAATTTTATTCACAGTCGATCAGGTTTAAAAGGCACTGTAGCAACAGGACACGCAGTACTGCATCTCTAGCCCTCCCCCACTTGTTGTTTGCTGTCTTAATCACATCTCTTCATAGTCATGCAGAATGATAACTCTCCTGATCACTAGTTTTCATCACCAAACTCCTCAATAATCCTACTGAAGCCATTATTTTGTTACTATAACAAAAGATCCGCCTCCAGGGTTTTTTTTTCGGCTTCTATCTGCCTCACTCAGCCATTGAAAGCTTTTCTCGGCTTTCTCCGGAGAAAAAACGACTAGGGACTTGTGCTTTGACATCGGACCGGAAAGCGTCAAAGGCTTTAAACTCCTAGCCCATCTGCGTCTTTAATAAAATTCCAGTTTGAGCACAGATTTATTGGAAACGTATTTGTGCATTTGTTGGTGAAGTGCAAACAACGCCTGTTTTCTTTATCCTGGAATGGCCATTCTCAGAGCTGGTTGTGATGTGATTAATTATAGGCTTATTCTGTTTTAAACTGGAAATGAAAATGGATTAAGATACGCCTGGTTTGTACTAAAGGCTCTGCTTCAAGGCTAACACCAGTAAAATTGATTTGTATCCTGGTTTTTCTTCCAGATTTTTTTTTAGTAGAATAACATGCATTTAGCCAATGTTTCCTTTCTGTGCAAAACTCCTGAAAGGAGACAATTTTCCAGAACCAGCAGGTTTTCATGTTGCTACAGTGACTTTCAGGCAATGTAGTGCACAAGCTGGTGCTGCTTTTTACAAGATCATTTATGAACATTAGCAGGAATAGTTATGCTGGTTTCAGGGAAAATGCATATAATACATAACTGATTCGATGCATGTGTTACTTGATAAATTAGTGACGATACCCGTAAGCCATAACCATAATGCTGTTGTGCTTATAAAGGTTGAGGGCCTGTCAATGAAACAGAATTTGTGAATGGCAGATAAATGGTTGCTTTGTGCCAGTCTTGCATGGACCAAGGGAATTGATGTTAAAGCATGTTGTTTTTATGGCAGTACAGCCTGCTGATTCTAGGGCTCTCTGGTATGTAGAGTGAATGGGTTTGGCTGTACTTTTACTGCTTTTGATAATGGTGAATACCAGTGAAGAACTGAACCTAAAGTGTATCTCTTGTCTTTCTAGGTCTGGCTGTGAAGGAACTGAAATGAGGAGATCGGCGTGTACAGCAGTTTGATTTATTGTAATAAAAGTTACAAAAACACAACTGTCATTCTCTGTTTTTTTTGGTACCTGTGTTTTGGTTATGATCCAGGTATCTCAATTTTGAGTTATACAACATCCTGATATTATACTAATGCATTTTTGCCTGTAACTTATTTCCTGGGTTATATTTTCCCAAGTATGTGGGAGAATTCACAGCTGTAATGGTATCTAGAAAGGGGCTGGTTGTAAAATGATTACACTTGTGCATTATTTATTTTCCTTCATTGAGACAACGCTTTACATGTTGGCTGAGGTAATTTTTACACAGGTTAAAAACAAAACATTGCGCCACCTGAACATTAGGGGTAAATCCTGTTTGCATCCTGTCTGCTTGTGGCTTTACTGTGACACCAGCAGTAATATGAATGGATGTAGATGTGGACCTGGAAGCTCTCTTTCTTATTCAATATGCACAGGAAAGGCATCCAGTTAGGGCTGAACAGATTCCCCTGTGCATGCTGTCAGTAGTGGCTCATGTGGATCTTGGATTCATGGAGTGCTGCAAATATTCCCTGATTTTAGTCCCATGTGATCACAAAGGGAGGGGAGTAGGGATTGGTATAATGAAATATTAAAAATGCTATACTGACCCCCAGGTCCAAAATAGTCTGTCTTCTAAAAAAAAAAGTACATTTCTATAACATGATTATAAAAGTACAATGTACTGAAGGCAGGCGCTGAATGTGTCTGCTGGCTGATTCTTGCTGTTTGCCATGTTGCAGTATAAATGTAGGCATACAAATAACAGCCTGGTTCCGCACCAGTGCAAGAAAACTTGTTTGGTGCATTTACAAGATGCTTTATTTTCTCTACATTTAAGTGTTAATTTATATTTATGTGTTAAAATTAGGCACAAATGACATGCTTTTGCTGTAAGTGCAAAAGAAGCCCTACTTTTTGTCTTGTGGCTGTCTGCCACAAGATGTCAGTGTTTAGCAATTTGTAAGAACACTTATAGTTCTCAAAACCCATTGCTGTATTTTTTTTTTTAATTTTGTCTATTGGAAATCACCACTAATCCCACACAAACAAATGCATTAAAACCATTGGTATTTTAAAGGAAGCTTTATTTACACACCTTACCCTCAGGTAGCATATCGCACTCCCTTCCTAGGTATGTTCCCCTTAGGAATGAATTTGTGGTAAAAGCACCATTTCACTGGCTGAAAGCATGTTAGGGCTTGGGTCATTGAGAAATCTGCTGGTTGGTTAATGACAGCGAAGTGTGTTGAAGGGTAGAGAGAATTTCACTCTAAAGGTGACATGACAGGTATTGTGAGTGTGACATTCTACATCAAAGCAATGCATGCAAACAGAACTGTAACATATACTGTATAGAAGCATGTGTTTTTAACATGTTTATATTAAAACTAAAACTTAAAAATCTACATTAAAATACAACATATGTATTTGACCCTATTCATATCTGTACTTTAGTGTTATCTAAAATTACAAAAGGATTCTACAACATTCGTTATATATTAGCTATATATCAAGGGGGTTAGTACAGTAGTGTAAAATATTATCTCAGATTCTGATATTTTATTTGACCCCGGTGTTCATGAAAGCTATCCGAACTGGTAAATTCACATGAATAACGTGGCCGGCCGAGTGTGCCCGTGGCCCACACTCAAGCGCGTTCACCGCGGGGCTGCGTGCACGCACAGTGTAAGTTATCCAGTCCTGTGAGATACTTGGTGGGCAGAATGAATCGGGAAGGATCGGAACATTAAACACCATCGTGGTGGTGTTTTTTTTTTGTTTTGTTTTGTTTTGTTTTTTTAAATCTTAAGAGCACCTTGCGGATTCCTCTGCAGTAGTTCTTCTTGCATTTTGCCAAGATCACACAAGACAAACTGGGAGTCTAAACACCGGACTTTACACTATTCGCGCAACCACAATCACTAACTAGCCGTGCTCTGTACAGCGCCCGGCTGCTTGCAGTCATGTCCACCGCAAGGGTGGACTACATTGCTCCATGGTGGACTTATTGGCTGCACAATTTTCCTCACGTCAACCTCCGATTTAAGCCCGTGGACAGCAGCTTTAACCCGCAGGAGGAGAACTATCAGCAGGTTAGTGGGGAAGAGAGCAGACGGCGTTGGGGCGCTACGGGGACGAGTAATGGGGAATGCTTTGTGCATTATTTTGGGACAGGGTGGGGAGGACGTTGATACCTGCAAGTATTCATTGCTGGATATTCCCGTCGTTTTCATTGCAATATTTATTACAATTTAAGTTTTTTTTTTTTCATATCTCTTATAAAAATAAAAAAAGCGATCGTAGCAGTACATGTTAATTGTGCGACCCTCCCCGAACTGCGGAAATGAGCGAGTGTTGCTTTCTTTTGTTGCATGAGTTCTGGGTCGATGATCGGACAGCTGTGGGTATATATGCAGCCTGGGTCGCGTTACTGGGAGTGATTTAGCATGTGCGGGTGAGTTTGACCGGAGTCTTGATGAAAAGCGATGTGCGATGGGGTGGTTCAGGAAGTCAGACGCTTCCAGTAAGTTTAATACAGATAGTACTGGCTTCCACGTAGCATTAACCATTGATTCAGGGTTCGCGAGGTTGAATTAAATTGTATCGTTTCTAGCAGTAGTAGTCGTATTACAATACGCTATGAGTAGTATTCAATAACAGTCATTAAATTCAATGCATATATACTGTAAATAAGTCTTCCCATCTCCAGATTTTGGATGCATTATCCTATTAATAGAGATACGGTGCTGGATTAGTGATACTGTAAACACATAGTGTACTGACCAAACACCTTGCACAGGTGTGTGCGCGCTGCAGTGGGTGGGGAATTGGATACGGTGGTATACTTTCTGTTCTCTGGAGTACCGCACAAATGCTGTGAAATCCGTGCTACAACATGTACCACAAAGTACCTGAGAGTTGATAATGTATTAGGTGATTGCTACCCATTGTATGTCAGTGTTTCATTCGTGTACATATTTAGCAAGTGTACGAAACCTACAACATAAGGATGTGTTCTGTCAGTCTTTTTTTTTTGTTTGTTTGTTTCATTGTCGATCTAAAGAAATATCAACGAAAAAGACAAAATTTTATATCACAGTTATAGTATTTTGAAGAGTATACTAAAAAAAAAAAAAAAGATGGAATTTGACTTTGTTCACTCCTTTATGCTTTGTCTCAGAGGCGTGTTGTTTACATTCCAGTTTGTTTACATTCCCCAAAAAGTAGTTTAAGCTGCAAGAGCACATGCATCCCTTTCCCTACCTGTAATCTTTAATACACCCTTAAATGCTGCACTCCCACTACTGCAGCAGCACAGGCTCTCTGTCACCTCCTGTAAAATTCAGAAAACTATCAAAACGTTTTCTCATTTTGATAAGTGTTGATGTTTTTTTCTGGCAATTTTCAGTTTCCTTGTGCCAGATGAAAGCCCACCATCTGACTAATTTGCTAACTCTGTGGGTAACAAGATTTAAAAGCAAGGCTTCCTGCTTCAATGCCAAAGATTAAAGGAATTAATATTAACAGCGGCACTGCGAAAATGCCACCTGACAGCTGTAAAATATTGTTTTCTCTTTTGAACTTCTGCACACCACTGGGTGATGGTAAATAAGGTTAAAAGAATCATTCAGCTTGAAATGTATTTGTCTTTTATGTCATATATTTTATACTGGCACACAGACTGGAACCAGTTTTTTCTGTGCCTCCTCTGGTGTAAAATTGCACAGCGTTTTAACAAGCCATACCCTAAAGCAGTGGATGTTAAATGCAGGAAATGCAATAATTAGGTTTTGACTGAAGCAATTCAAGTGAAATGTAATCAGCTCCCTGTGCATTTACATGAAAGGCGTCTTTGTTCGTCAGCTGAAAAAGTCTAAAAACCTGGGGGACGTTAAAAAGACAAGATATTCTTTTTTTATATCCTTTAGTTGTTAGTTTAATAAATGCATACATTCATATAACAATAAGATCTAGCCGATTCAGAAAAAGGACATTTAATGGTGGCATGATATTGTTTTATACAATGAACACTCGGATTATAAAAAGTACTAAAAACACATTTAAAAACTGAGACTTTGTTCTGCAGTAATTGACTGATTGAAACAGATTAATCTGTAAGCCTTACCTATATTGCATTAACTTTGAACTTTTACAATGTATGTAAACAAACTCCTAGTGTGATGCTGTTTCAGTGTCATCTTCTCGGATCACCCACAATGTCACTGTTTGGATCCAGGTTCCCTGGTACTCAGAAGTTGCTATGCCATGTACCCCTGTTAATTCATTTAAATAACACAGCAGTCTATTACTGTATAAATATTGAGAACAAGTGTACTAATTTTAGGGGATTAATTTATTTATCTTTACTTTTGTCCACAATATACCCATTTGTTATTCTGAATAGAGCAGAATGTACAGCATTGTTCTTGTACAGTAAAAGTGAATGCAGTTTTACCAAGAAGACAGAGCGGTCTCTCTCATTAGGCCTGGTTCTAGCACCAGACTCCTGCAAAGTCCCCTGTTAAGCTTTTAGAGAAGGGAACAGGTGCCTGCTGACTGCATGCATGCAGTGCCTGGTCCTGTAGCGCCTCAGTGCATTGGGATTTACAGTGAGGAGAGCAGCTAGAGCTTACATAACTACCCCCAGTGAGCAGCATCGCTGGCAGGCTTGAAACTGGGATCCTGAAAGGTGCTATACTCCACCTGTCAGTAAATTCAACTGTAATGCCGCTGTTTTGCGCTTGTCAATTTGCTCCCTGCGGTTTCATGCCCACTCAGATCTTATTTTTTACCTGTTTTCAAAAAACAATATTTTAAAGCGATAAAGTTTACTAGAAATCCGCTCAGCAAGTCTATATGACTAAAGGGTAAATGTGTTATTTTCATTTTTTTTTCTTGTTATGGAAGTGAATTGGGTTTAGCAGACTGCTCCCTCGAACTGCTTCGTGAAACCACACCCTGAGGGAGGTGTTCAGATTGTCTTCAGAGGGTCTAACGGAAGACAGGTCTGACTGGGGAAAAATGATTCGTGATTGGTTGTTTACAAAGCAACGACAATGAAGCAGCCAATTACAATCCCTGTCTTGTGATCAGACTTCAGAGGGATGTCATCATCACATTACTGCGTTTATAAAAAGATACAAAGTGCCCCCAGCCCATTGCTGGCTCTCGGCTGTAAACCCTCTTATTAGTGAATCATTCATTTGAGCTTATTTCACTGCGTCCATTACAAGGCTGTCTCTAATTGTGCTGCACTGTAGCCTGTGCCGACCACGCTAAACAGCAGTTGTACTGTCTGTCCTTCCTCATTAACTAATGAAGTTTCATTTTTAGATTCTTCAGAATTGCAAAAACAAAAAGCCGCAGATAAAGGCCTAAAGGGTTTTATGATGTTGCTGCTGAGTACTCTTTATTGTTTTATGCCTTCCTTTGTACTGTAGTTTTTCTAGATTCTTTAGGGTTCTCTGTGTTGCTTTTGCTGGTTCTCTGATCGCCTGTACAAAACAGTGACCAATGATCATACAGCTGTTGTGACTCATAGGCACACATTGGAGGCAAGTCTGCTTCTAAATAGAAACAAGTAAAGCCAGCTTGAACGATTCAACTGGGGCTGATCATGGTGCTGGGACAAAAAGATGAATCATGTCTGAATTTTAATCTTTAAATTTAGCTGTGGAAAAAGCAACGACAACATCTTTACAATCAAACCCTACCTTACACAACACAATAATACTTTACACTACTGCAAATGTCATCTACTAAGCAAGCGCTTAAAATGACGTCTACTCTATGGTATTTTTTTTTTAAATCTAAGGCTGAATCTGTATAGAGGGGAAAAGCTTACAACATAATACAAGACCTTTCTGCCTGACTGACCTAGCAGGGGCTGGCTGGAAGTGGTTTTCCGCTCCATTGCTTTCAAACACTCTTTTCTGACTTCTCAATCCTGACATAGAAAATACAGATCATTTCTAAATTTAATTTTTTATTTCTGAGTTCAGTCTTGCCCCAACTGCACAAGATGATAATAAGGACACACTACACATAAAGTATGACCCTGAATAATCATTCCAGTGCATTCATTTTAATCATGTACAACACACATGACATGACCAGCCTGGCCCTGTACTTGAACTGAGCCTGGAAATTGAATCAGTGCTTTTCTGTAGACAGGAATTAGTATCTTCAGGGCCCGTATTGGGATGGTATTAATCGCTGGTTTAGTGGAGGGTGGTGGAGATTTGAATGATCAGGACTTGAATTGGAAATATCAGATTGGAATGCATCTCATTTCCGCCAGCCCGGAATCAAACCCCTTTATTTATCATTAGATGAACAATGTGTGCAGTGTTGGTAGAATGCAGCTGCCAGGGCAGAGCAACGCCTGCATACTCGGTGTGAAGACAACTGTGTCAATGATTCTTCAAAGGGTTCTCTTGCATCACCATCCCTCCCCAGCCAATAGGAGTGACCCTACAACTTAGTTAGTTTTGATCATTTTACTATAGTGATGCATTTGTCTCAACATTTGTTTTAAGCAGCTGCATCTATACTGTATCTTAAGTGTTTTATACTGATAAAGTAGTAGAGTGCACGAAAGGCCATGGCATCAAAATTGGCGTTTACTTCTATAAATGTCAAAAGTAAAACTTGAATTCCCTGGGAGCATTTTAAAATGTGAACAAACAAGTCAGAAATGAATGGTCTTGGGCATCAAGTGTCTTTATGCAGAGCTGGCAATTAGCTTTGAAAGGGACGGACTCTGTGCAACATGAAGGTGCTGAACCACTGCCAGTGTAAGGCTCTGAGCAGTAAGATGTTGGCTGGCTGTAACAAGGAAGGATACAAAATGGGCTGGCGGTAGAGGGTGAGAGATTGTACCCCAGTGTGAATCCACTGTGCCTACGCTCATCTGTGAAGAAGCTCACTCCCAGTCCTCACACACGCCCTCCGTTCAAACAGCAAGGCACACGAGGTCTGGGTCTGGTTGGTGCTGTTGGTTGCAGGGCATGCTTAATATAGTTTTTGCGGTTTTATGAATTGACAGTAAAGCTGCTGTGTAAATGCTACCAATTATTTAGCAATTTGACAGAGTGGTTTTAAATATTAAGCAATTCCTCCAGTTCCCATCAGCTTGTGGTGTAAAAGGGGATCTTTTTAAAATAAGTATTTATTTGTATTTCTCTCTAAAAATAACATCACCTTTTAATTCTAGATTAATCCCACAGGTGTTTTTTTTTTTTTTTCTAGGTTTAGAGGATTTAAGTAGACCTCTATTGACAACAATCAGAATTTGTTTAACTGTATTAAGACTAATCTTTTTATAAGGATGAACACACCTGATGCCACTTACACCCCTTTATGGTGTTATTGTTTCCCTTTTATTCCAATCTGTTTAACACCTGACACCACCTGGCGCTGTTATCATGAGCATAAAAGAGACATTTCTTAGATTTGTTGTCTTTTTCATTTACTAAAATCCCGGATACTCTCCTGTATGGGTTTGAAGACGTTTTTCTGTGTGCAACTGAATAAAAGGTCCACGATCTTGCGGCTCTGCACAGGAACTAACCATGATCTCATCGTCTCTGGGGAGGAATGTCTCGTTCCCCTTGGAGTCTGTGCTATAACAACACGATGTCCCAAACCAGGTCCCGTCTTGTCCCCCCCAGCTTTGATTCTCATTCCTCTCTCTGTCCCTTGTGATCTCCCCTTTGTTCTCTCTTCCCAAACCTGTCCCCCTGTGTACTTGATCCTGCTTCTACTCCCCTTCCTCTCCATTTCTCCTCTGTTGTTTCCTCCCCTCCACCTTTTTTACAGTACTCTTCCCCTCACCCCTTCTGTCTCCCATCTCTCAAATTCAATTCAGTTATGGTTTATATTGGTATGACCATGAAACCAGTATTGCCAGATATGTTGAGTAACACATAATTGATCTCCTTTTTTTCTTTAGCTCTTGTTCCTTCTTTCTTCCTTGAATCTTACCTTTCTCTCTCTCTCACTCCCCCTCTTTCTTTCTTTCTCACTCCCCCTTTCTTTCCCTCTCTCACTCCCCCCTCTGTCAACCCCCTTTCTTGTCTGTCACCTCTTGCATTCACTTCTGTTCTTTTATTATTTGTTTATTTGACTCCTCCTCTCCCTCCCCTCAGGGCTGGTTCCTGCTGCTGCGGAGTCACAAGACCACAGCAAGACGCCCCCATCGAGCTGTCACATGCTGCTCACTTTAAATCTCCTCTGATCAATCCTCTATTCAGGCACCCAGAGGTTTCCACGGCAACTGGAGTGGGGGCTGGGGCTGTGTAGAGCGATTAGCTCACCGTAGCCGGCCCCCCTATTCAAACAATCATAACAGCTCCTCCCCTCCATGGGAACCAGCTCAGTGCTTATTCACTGCATCACATATCTGATCTGTTGATTAACTGCTTTTTTATTGTTTGGAAACTCTTAAAGGAACTTCTGAGCCTCTTTTTTTGTTCTGACAGAAAGCACGAACCCATTTTAATAAACCCTTCACTGTCTGAGGTGCTGATGTTGAATTTAGGACAGCTTGCTACTTTTCGCTGATTGTGTTAGCAGCAACAGGTCGTTTTTATTGCATCATTGTGATCCCCATGGTTTCATCACTACCTTGACTAGATGATAATCTCCAACTTTGGTATTGGCACAGAACAAACCATGAGAATAGTAATAGCAAACATGCACACTTTCATACATGCAAACACACACGTCATACATGCATACACACACGTCATACATGCATACTCACACGTGTAACGGAGCGCAAGCTGGGCGCGAACCGGAAACTCTGTGCACGGCAGGCGAGCGTCTAAACCACCATGCAAAAGAGCCAGGCTCGTCTGAAGCCATGGTTTTAGACAGCGACAGGGAACTGGGTGCGACACTGCCCGTTACACATGCATTTTATTAATAAATACACAAAGCCTGAAGTGACATCATGATCTCTCTCTGTCTGCCCTTCAGTCCCTGATCTTCCTGGTGTGCGTGGTAGCCGCTGGCCTGGGCCTCAACCTGCTCTTCCTGGCTATCTACCTGGGCTGCCTGTGCTGCTGCCGGAGTGACAAGGAGGAGAACGAGGAGGAGACCAAGAGACCCAAATCCTGCTGTGTCACCTGGACAGCGGTCATTGCAGGGCTCCTCTGCTGGTGAGTGAGCGAGCAAGCCAGTGCAGTGTTACCACATTGGAAACAGGCTCATTGGCATACACACACTGGAGGCAACCCATCGCGATACCATACAGTACAATGAGCTCTACACTCCACATCACAATAGTGCCTATACCAGATGCAGGCGATTGCAGTAACAGAAGGTGAGCTTGTACACTATAGAGAATCTGATACCTGGGGCTGTTGCAAAATACGGTATGGAGCGCCATGCATTCCTGACATGGAATCGATCGAAGTGAATACTGCATGTAAAAAAAAAAAACAATGTATAATTTGAAATAAATACAAAAGTTGCACCTAAAGATAAATACTAAAGTCTACTTTTTCATTCAAAATGTGTATGACAGACAGCAGTTTACAGTGAAGGTTTAAGTGTTCAATTAATAGAACACAGATTTGCAGCCTTATTATAGGGTACTTGTGTGCTGCTGCTGGGTTACAGAATGTAGTGGCAGTTTCTTAATGGCAGTGATAAGAATCTCCTCCAGTCTGTATTACTGCATCTCGGAGACTGAAGAATACCAGCGCTCGGAGCCTCCTCAGATAGACGGAGATTTGTTAGTAATCTGTTCCTAGGAAAATCTTTGAGAAGAAGGGCTTTCGCTGGTTTAAAAACTGATGGAAATATTTAATGGAAGATACATGTGCGGGCGTCATGGCCAGGCCCCTTCTCCAAGTGTGTCGCTGACTTGCTAGTGACGAATGACAACATCACGAGATCATAAATATACAGCAGCCTCTCTTTTCAACCAGCTTGATCTTGCCATCATGCCATCAGAAACCTACAAACACCTCCACATTTGATATCAAATGTACATTCCCCCTGAGAGAATGGAAATGAGGCTAAATTGTTATCCTAGGCTGTCTTCTGTCTTCAAGGTCTGATGCTTGTTGCCAAAGGCTGCTTGACATTGTGTTTATTACATTGAGATCACCATTTAAAGGTGGATGCTTTAGAATTTCATTACAGTGGAGTAATCTTATGATGGATAAAACCTGATTTTGTTTGCATTCCTCTCCCATTAGGGAGGTATTATATGATATGATTTAACCAAGGCTACAGGGTTTGGCTGCTGTAGTGAAATTTAATCGTCTCTAAACTAATTTGCTAATAATGCCCTCCAGTGGACAGGACTTGGATTTATTGCCTCTTGCAATCACACAGTACCTCATATGTGTTCAAATTGACCCCGACCTTGCCTTTATCAGTTTACCATGGTAAATTTGCACAGTAATTTCACAGATTTGCCATGCTTTTCCCATGGGAATTAACCATAGTTTACCATGTTTTGTTTTAACGTGCTTTACCAAACCTCCCTGATTGTAGACTACAGAGCTGCACTATGCTTTATTATACTTTGCTATGCTTTTACTATGGTCAACTTTTATAACGCTTTTTAGCAGTCCCTAAGTTCATTAAAGATCTCCAGTGAGATCTTTATCTGTGCTTGGTATTGGTACACAACCAACACATAGTCACATAGCTACTGATGCTGCAGAGGTAAGAAAGCACAATGAAGTGCGAGTTTGATATCAAAAGCCCTCCGTCCTCACTTGCGTATGTGTGTGTGAGTAACACTGGAGCCCAGCCCTGAAGGGTTACTAACAGGAGGACATGCTTAGCAGAGCAAGGTGCACATTGGAACTGAAGGGCACCGGTCGCATTAGGATGTAACGCAAAGGCACAAGAATTCATCATATCCCCAAAGTGCTTAATTGAATCTTCAGTGCATTTTCCCAATCTTGTGACAGTCATATCTGTCCATTGGCATGCTTTATTAAGTTAGACCCCTATTAACATTCCGGTTTGGGACAGGGCTTATTGTAGTACTAAGTGCTTCAGCGTGATTTATGTTAGCTGGGAATTCTTTACTCTTGACGGTTTGGAGCAGAGCAAAGTTATGCAACTCGTGTTGTGTAACTCTCAGTTCCTGTGTGTTTACCCGGCTGGGTATAGTACATGTAAGTAAACGGTGTCTCGTTGCCATATTTGACTGCTTCTGTGAGGAATCTAGGGGAGCTCTAATAGGATTAATCACATTGCAGTCTCCTTCAGTTCAGCTGCAGAGGATTTTCCACACTAGAAACACAAGGTGGCCGAATTGTTTTGAATCCTTGAAATCAGGAAATGCAGTTATGTGTACAATGCCGGCTGTATGATGTAAGCTTCTGTTCAACCAGGATACAGTGCAAGGCCTTTGAGAATAAAATAGATTGTTCAGGCTGTTAATGACACAATTTAAAACCACACATTCTTCTAAAGAGTTTCTAGCTAACATGCTAGCTGTTTTGCACTTTCAAGGACTACATGGGTTACATGGGACAGAAACACGTGTTGAAACAAACATGTATTTTCAGTTTCCATAGGCAGGTCTCTGAGCCAATGAGAAAACAGGTTCTCCTTGTCAGAGCCAACCAATGACCCCGGAGGAGCAGAGAGAGAGAGAGAGAGAGCTCTGATTGGTCATTACAAGTACAGAATGCACAATCTTTAGTTTCGTTGTTATAATGTCCCAGTTTGCTTCATCTAGCTTCTGCACCTTTTCCCAGTTGTGATCTCAAGAAATCCTTAAATGAGAAGCAGTTTTCTCCAGTGTACTGTATATTCCAAATATGTTTGAACTCCAGTAAAAGTGGGTTACACTAGTAATACTAGCGCATATCATTTGGTCTCTGACCTTCTGGGTTATAAAGACTGCATTTAGCCAGCTCTAAACGTAATTCTTTGTTTACTTATAGAATTCATATTTTGTGGTATTAGAATGTATTCAGGTGACCTTGTCACTAGATCGCAAATCACGATGGACTGACCAGACCTGACTTGAACCGATTGAGATAACCAGCAGATAAGCATTCCTCTTGCAGACTGTATGTGTGAGAATGTAGTGTGTGCTATGTACAGGATCTGCATGTGTGCGATATGCTTCCCTCCCACCTACAGTACAACACCAGGATCAGTTAATTATAGCAATAAAATAATGAAGCACGTTTCCCTTGCTATTGCAACTGAGGGCCCCTGACAGGTCTGATACTTGCCAGGCACCCTAATTGACGCCTACCTAATTCAACACATCTGCCAAATAGAACCTAGTCACGCAGGCGGTCTGGTATACAGTAATGATCTTATCTTTCTTTCGCCGTTTTGAAAGTATTGGGAAGTTTTAACAGCCCAAGAAATTACTGATTGCATTACCAACATATGTAGAGGGCTCCAGGGATCGCACTAAACAAACACTGGCACACGATTACCAAGAGTGCAAATGGGCATTCAGAAACGCTCTCATGGTTGGAAGTTCTCCAGCATCCATAATTTTTATTGGCACTTTGTGAAGAATGGGGAGAGGAGGAGGGAGGGCTTCTGATTTTCAAACTTGCTCAAGGCTTCACCACTTTCATTTACCAGTCCACATTGCTATCAAGCTACCATCGCTTTAGTGTGGTTAAACTGCAGGTAAGCTGTGCATTGTAACACCATGATAACGACTATAGTCAGCAGCTACCCCTCTCGACTGCTCTACATGGCTTAATGATCTGACTGAGTCGTAAATGGCTAAATGCTCTCTGCTATAATATAATGTTGCCTGGGCCATCAAGAGAGGGTTTGATTTGTTTTAGTTCTCATGTTTTATTTAGTTTGTATATTCAGTCGTAGTAGAGATTAGTGGCGATCTATACATACTTTTAGAACGGTTTCTATGCAATAAATCTATGGAAGGTGCTGTAGTTTAATGTACTGTCCTTTCAGTTTTGAAAGTGTCACGGCCAGTGTTGTGTGATGCACTGCTTTAAAACCACAAATGCAGACGAGCCCGGCTCTTTTGCATAGCGGTTAAGACGCCCGCTTGCGGTGTGGAGGGTCGCCAGTTCGCGCCCAGCCTCCACCCTGTTGCACCTGGGTTCAACCAGTTTGTGGAAAGTTTACAACCAGCACAGGGGTGCTTCTCTGTTGATCTTCAATTGCAATGCAGCAGGGGCTCTGCAATGGTAACACATTGGCTCTGTAGTAAAGGGCAGTGGCATTGTAAGTAGAATGGTAACTGTATATACCATTGATAAAGTAGTCTCCCAATATAATGGGATTGCAACTTTTTTTAGTACAGTATTTAACTGCCTGTCTGTGTATTGTATCTTTCCTATGACAGTCTGATTAAACAAGATGTGACATTTCATAGGACTTGACCCTTAATACAATGAGGAAGAGCCCATTGCCCTCCAGTGTTTCCGGAAGCTCAGCTGGGCATTTTATTGACCTGTGACCCAGCTGGAGGAGTGGAGATCATGATCCTTGAAAGGAAGCTGCTGTATAATCATCGATGAAACAGATCACTCAGAATTGGAAACATGGGACTCTTCAACTGCAGAGCTCACAAACAGCACTCTGACAGATTGATAGCTCTTATAGTGCACTGTGTAATCATGTGTGCTTCAATCACTGCCTCCCCCCCTCTACAGGGAATCTGCAGGGCTACCAATGTCAGTGCAGGTTTTAAGAAGCAGGAAGCTATTGCTGCACTGAGTCAGGAATGAAGTGGGCATGAGGCTTTGCTTAACGTTGCAGCCTGCTGGATTAAAACTGGCAATATTGAAGGACTGGAGTTCTTGTTGAGCTCTGTGGCAGCCAGTGGACCAAGCAGCCACTTAGCATGCCACTTACCTTGATGATCAGTGTGTGTGTGTGTGTGTGTGTGTGTGTGTGTGTGCGCTCACGCACGCTTGGTTTCCCTTTGGATTAGCATGTCTTTAAACGCTCCATTTCACTGTGAGGGGTTTTAATTTAAACAGAATGAGAAAATAATGACAGTAACAGGACAAGACAAGTTTTAAATGTAACGTTAATAAGCAAGATCAAATAAATGGCTTGGAAACAGTTTGTCAAGAGCATACCCACTGCTAGGTTACACAGTTAAAAGTGAATTGCCTGTGCTGTCAGACAGGTTCTGTATGTAAGATGATTCTGTAGGGTCCTGGCACTGCAAGGGTTACCCCCTTCAGCTGCAGTGCTAAGTGACAGACCTGTGCTCTTGACCGCTGGGCGCTTCTAAACTGTCCTGCTGACGTCTGCTCTTCCTTTCCTAGGCCACTTGACCCCAGTGAGTGAGTGTGTGTGTGTGTGTGTGGAGCAGGGAGGGGGAGTCCTGTGTAATCATACAGAAAGGAAGGAGCATCTGTCAGCCATTCAACCTTTCCCAGGCTAGGCTACCTAATCTCGAGCATGCTGATGCCAATGCTTGCCCTATATAGTTGCATAATCACCCGCTGTAAAACACACACCCTGCCGGGAACGGAACTAGCCAATGGACACAGCTTTCTGAGTTTATCCCACGCAAGAGCAGGCATAACAGTTTGAGCCATTGCAGGTTTTATCAGGAGCCCTGTACCTCTCTTCAGCTGGTAGCCTGGAATGGCTTGAATCGACATGCAGGGGGTCGTATTTCAAACACCGGCACAATATTAAAGGCAAATTCAATCTTCAAATACAGCTGCGCTTTATGGCGTTATTCAATAAAACTTGCAGTTATGGGAGGACAGCAAATGCTGCTCTGCCACAAGCTTGCATTAACATTAGATAAGCCTTTGTGGCAAAGTGGTTTGCAGTGCTCAGTAATAACAGTTCACGGTGAAAAACAGCTCTTTTATTTGGCTGAATTGCGGGCTCATAAATCTTAAATAATAATACCTGGCTCTACACAGCGATGTGTATCGCTCAGCTAAACCACAGGGTTCAGTCCCAAAATAATAATACACTAAACAAGACACACACAAACACAACATGGTCGCAAGTCCAGAGTGAGTGCTCTTAGTGAAAGTGGTGATTTACAAGATTAAACATGCACAATGGTGAAGTGTAGTCTGGGTTTGTTTGCTGGCTGTTTAGCCTTCTGTAAATGACAAACATGACAGTTTAATAGAGAGACCAAACAAAACACAAAATAGATTGCTTAGCCACATCCCCTGGTACACCCTCAGTCCCACCCCCATTGGTAGCGAGTGCAATCACGTATCCTCCAATCCGTGACTGACACATTGCCAGCCGCATTAAGGCAATGACTTCTGATATTCTGACTCCACACCCTTTCTGGATGGCCGACTTCCAACTGACCCTGGAATGAACTGCCAAACCATCCAGTCTGTGGCACACGGTTCCTTTTATACAGCGCTCTCACAGGTCGGGAGGGAGATTGTTGACTAGGATTCATTCGCTGTCTGTCACAGCCTTTCATTTAGAAATCCTGTTTACTGCATCCTTGGATGTCATTGTAGAAATGGGGAAAAAACAAGGACCTAAAGAAAATATGAAACCACTTCTGGTCTTTTGCAACTGGCGAGGCTGTGCATAGAGTAGTTGAAGCAAAGCCGTTTAATGCTGTTATTGATCCATATCTCATCTGACTTTAATAAGCTTAAGAGACAGAGAGAAGGAGTGGGGGTCACTTTGTTACTCCGTGATTCAAGGCTGCTTCAGTATTTCTCATAACAGAACCACCCCACCCCCTCTCCATTTACTTACCTCTGCACTTTCATGGATTAATTGAGGTGGGGGTGGGGACCGGAGAGAGGGAGCTTCAGTTGCCAAGGCAGTACGTTTTTTCTGGTGTCCATACCAATGATGAACACTCAAGTCTAATTTTCCCATTGTATCTGCCTGGCCTAATCGGAACCCAATCCCCACAATGGCATGTTAGGTCAAACAACTCTTAGTCCGCAAATGGCAGCTAATTTTCTTCAGTTTCTAGAAGTCGTCAGTGCAGACCACCAATCGCCTGCAGTCCACGTTAGGGTTTTAATTAATAGCTGCTGGGCTGTTTGTTGATGATATTGTACCAGGGTTAACACAGGGCCTCTGATAATGTATAAAGCTAATTGTCGACAGTGCTGGGAAAGGAGAGCCCAGGGGAAAAGACCACAGTGTTTATTTCAAGTGAAAAAGAAAATAATCCTGCATTTCACTTGGTTTACTGTCAATAAGGCTGCAGCATTTTAGTAAATAAAATGATTATTATTATTATTATTATTATTATTATTATTATTATTATTATTATTATTATTATTATTATTATTTGTTTAAAACAGTTACTCTTAATGATTGAAACTCCAGCCCAAATCTGGTCAATTTATAGTCTCTAACAAACTTCTATTCTGAAAATAAATGCATCTTAAGTCTCTCTGAATGACTGTAAACATCATAGAGATAAAACAGACAAAGGGATTCCAGGTAAAATGAAGGAATAGGGATTCACATCTCATGAACTGACACTGTCGAGGTCTATGAACAAATAGAACAAAAGTGATGACTAATTAGATTGTGTGTGGCTTTTCACATTGGGTTAGTGCCACGAATCAGGGGCCAGCAATTCACATGGATCCAAATCTGAGACAGAACAGGATGACCAGGGTGTCCACAGGAAGCGCTGGTTATTCATCAAGTCTGGAGTGACCCGGACAGGGGAGTCTGTTTTTCTATCTGTTTTGAATCACTGGGTTTCTTTGAATGTAATAGGAAGGAAGTGGTATGAACTTTAAAATTTTAATACATTTTCATACATTTAATAGACAGACAGAGGAATGAACAAAATGCTGTGTCCTTTCCTCTGAATCCCCTCCTCGAGTAAGTGTTTCGGGTCTACTTGTAAATTTGCCTTTCTCTTTCTTCCTTTGCAGTGCTGCTGTTGGCGTTGGTTTCTACGGAAACAGTGAAATGAACGATGGCGTGTACCAGCTGGCCTACTCACTCTACCATGCCAATCACACCCTAAATGGAGTCGACACCCTGGTCAGTACCACAACTGCTTGATATACATTGTCCTCCACATTCTGGATTCTGTTATTCTCTTATTGGGGGCATTATCATTCTTCTCTAAAGCTGCCTTTCTCTGGCTTTGAGCTCGTCTGGAGAATCCAAAGTGCCTGCACTGAACAGCCTTCCTCCCATTCAAATCATGTGAAAATGTGACTTTTCAACTCTTGCTAGCCCCATCTGTGTATGACAGAGAGGAGTCAGAATAGTCAGGGCTTATGGAGTTGAAAGGTCACGTGCTTTGAGTGGAAGGCTGTTCATTCTGAGCAGCTAGGACTCTCCAGACAAGCTCAAACAAAGCAGCTCCGAAGCCACATAAAGCTAGATTTAGGGGAAACTGTTAATTCTGGACCCAGCACCACTCCGAATGAGTGCAAATAGCAGGAGAAACATAATTAATTAAGATGACATTTGAAGCTCTGAGTGGTCCGCTTTGCAATCCAACACCATTGTAATCATTGTACAGTCTCTGCTTGAGAGATGCTTATGGCTGACTGGCAGTGGGTGTTGCAGGTCTGTGAGCTCTAAGAATGTCTGTGGCTTTGTCCCTCACCTTTCCTGAGCACAAAACGTCAAGAAAGAAAGAGACCTCCCGTCTCTTACGCACAGCTGCACAGTGGAGAGACCTCCCGTCTCTTACGCACAGCTGCACAGTGGAGAGACCTCCCGTCTCTTACGCACAGCTGCACAGTGGAGAGACCTCCCCGTCGGCATTAACACCGGAGATTAAATTCCTTGATTCCAATAAACGCAGCGCCGTGTTTAACACTCCGCATCTGCAAGAAAAATTATCCACGGCCCAATGTAACTTTGAAATAGTTATCGGAACAGAGGATTCATTAATCTATTAAAAATGTTATCGCTTGGAGACACAGCGCCTCCTGTGGGGATCCTAACAAAGAAACATTAGAACTCCCTCACATAGAACTGCCATTTAAAAGGGGAGCGTGGTCGATTTATGAAACACGCTAACGCTAGCATGCAATAGAAATGCTTTCATGCATTTTGGAAACCGATGCAAGCCAATTATGTAAGCAGTTATGTGTTGGCAACGCTGTGCATTTAATTAAAATAATGGAATTTATGATGTTCTCAAACATGCAGTAAATGGCTGAGTTTTTAATTCTATATAAATCATGCACAGTACTTTTTAAAATGTATTTAATCAAATGGAACTGAATTCAGTCATTCAATGTAAATCTACTCATTCAAAGTCAAAGCTTTCATTTATTTTTTGAATGTTACTAGCCACTGATGAAGTTTAGAAGGGAGGTTCCGACATCAGTTTCCTGTATGGAATCTGGAAGAATAATGAAAAAAAACCTGAAATGTTGTGAAAACAGAGAAGAGCATTTGAAAATGTGGGCAGTGTTACCACTCGGAGAATCCCAAACCAAGTTTATTGCAAGAGCTGTGCCAATGTGCCGTGCCAGTCTCATAATTACAAACATATTATATTATAATTTCCAGCGCCACCAGACAGGTTAGAAGCCAGTATGAGTGAGTGTTTTGTGTTTGTTCCATTTTATTAAGTTGTAGTATTCCACAGTGCTGTTTTGTTTTATACAAGACAAGCATTCCTTGGTGTCTGTTTATCACAATCTTCCTTTATCCTTCATCCTTGTTGTCAGTGAATTCGCCCAAAGTTTTGATTAAAGGGACACAAGCTTCCTCCTCCTTTTAAAAAGTGCTTGTCTTCAAGTCAATAGAGCTAATGTAACAGGCAGTGCAGTCTGATATACTGCCATTGTGTCTCCTGTTGGTGAGAAAAGAGGTGGTTTAAAAGCTAAAACTTTGAATGCAGACAAGCCCGGCTCTCTTGAATTGTGATTAAGACGCTGGTTTGGAGCCAGCCTCTGCCCTGTTACACCTTTATAAAAAAAAACAAACATGCACACACGGTAAACGTGAATTTGATTTGTAACGGTATTTTATTTGAAGCAGTCTGTTAAGAAAGTGTATAGATAGCTCCTTACGGATACTTCAATGCTACACTTCCAGTTCAACTTCAAGGAGTTGCGTGAATGGAGTCGAAATACCATTCAAAATCATAAAGCGTTGTCATATCCTGGTTACTTTTTAAAATTCAGCAAATCTCCCAGTCATGTCAAACCTCCAAATACATCAGATTCAATGCTGGGTAACCTTTAACCTGTCTCCCGACAACACTCTGTTTAAGTGAATGTAAGAAATATCACCTAGAACTAATATGGTATTGCTTGCGTCCGCTATGGGCAGTGTTTCAGGGGGGAAGGTCAGTGGTTACCCTGTACCAGATGTATACAGAGATTATACATGATTCTAAAAGCTGTATTTTTTTTCTCGGGCTTGCTTTAAAAAGTCATCAGGATGTGATGATTGAAACGGAACATGACACAAACTGAATCTAAGAATCAAGAATGAAACTGTAGTTAAGATAACTTTTTTCTTAAGTTGTGGTTAATACTGTATTACCATGTGAAGTGTGAGAAAGGTTCCTGTTTTGAAATCTCTTCATTGCGGGAGAGATATTCAGGGGGTTTCTCTTCTGCACAGTGTACGAAACACAGATCTTTACCAAAAGGTTTTTTTTTGTAAGGAGTGCTAACCCTCCCACAGTCTCCAGCCTTGTTTCTGAGAAGCGAGTGAGTGGGAGACCGGGCAGGGAGCCGTGTCTGTCCCAGGCATTGCCAGCAAACTCTGTGAAATATCCCCCTGGAGAACACCCTAGGAATTATAATAAGGGCTGTTCATCACACGTATACAGCAGTGTCTTTATTAGCATATGAGTGATGTCTGACCAGGGAAACTGGCAATGCAAGATACAAATGAGTGTTGATTATAAATAAACTATGTGGGTTCGTCATAATAGAATTTGGCTTGCTGTTAAGCCTACTCAAATTTTACTTTACTCTGATGAAATGTTCGTTCACATTTTGTCCCACGCAAGACCATTACAGTACAAATAGAAACCATCCAAATGAAGAGACTAAGGCAAACTGGTAAATTTAAATATTTTCAAATGTGGCATATTCTCCATCTATACGCCAAACACAAGATATTCAATTGTTCTCTCTCGCTGTCCCTCTCCAGGTTTCGGGCACGATAGACAGCATGCAGAGCAGTCTGAAGCAGCACCTGGCCCGACTGGACGAGATCTTTGCCATGCGCGGTGATTACATCCAGACCCTGCGCTTCATACAGCAGATGGCTGACAACATCATCCTGCAGCTGACCGGCCTCCCGGACTGGGGTCAAAACAAAGTGGACCTGGCCAGGATCGCTGACCAGACCAGTTACGTGGAGTACTACAGGTGAGTTTGAGGGGAGAAAATTGCTGATACACCACAACACCAGTGTACTCATTGTGAAAAACCAGGGCCTCCCTTTGACGGAATAAAAAAAGCATTGTGTCTCTTCTAGTTTCATTTGAGTAGCAGGTAGAAGACCAGTTCATTAACTGTTTGTATCCACTACTATTGTCTTTTTAAATTCTAATCAGCTGTCTAATTGCTTCCTGAATCCTCTGAAAGGCAGTATTGATGAAGGTGTTTTATTGAGAGCAGGATTGTACATCACCATGTAGAGATCAAACCTTCTCACTAATAAAGGGATATTGACAACATTATAGCTTCTGCCTTCAGTTTCAGAATGAACAGAGAAAGCGAGACAGACAGACAGATAGATTGAGTAACGTGCATCAGTACTAAAACCCACCACAAGGGAAATCATTAGAAACTTCAGATGAATTCCCAGATATTGGCCATTACTTGGTGGGGGGTGGGGGGGGTGGGGGTTTGAAGAGTATTAGTGGAGCTCCATTATCTGGATTTGTGTAATAAAATGTTATGTTTATTCAGAGAGTGATCAGTGGGTTTTTTTATTTGTAACATTCACTCACTCACTCACTCAAATCCATTTTTGGTGGCCCGTTAATGGTTCTTCTGGGTTTTCTTCAATGGTACCTTAGTACCATTTTATTACACCCTATACAGAAAATTACACACCTCAATCTTATTTCCACGTCCCTGCTGTAAATCAAACAATGAATCTGTACCGTGGATAATTCTGACCTTTTTAACCCTTCTAGAGCTTTAAATCAATGACAAAATTCTATCTGTAATTCTAATCAACCACACAAGAGTCATTCCAGTAGTTTTTGTCCATTTGTGGTTGATACATGAACAGCATGTGATTGAGGTATGGTTCCTGGGTGGGTGTTTTATCAATGCAAAAGGAGAGCTGTGCAGCGGAATTGATACAAACCCCTTTGGTCAGCCTGAGCTGGACTGAAACGCAAAAAAAAAAAAAAAAAAAAGTTCTTATGAAAGAAGTTCTGTCTCCAGACATGGAACTTTATTCTGCTGATACTTGAAAAGAAATTGATTGAAACTCTCCTCCTCCTCCTCTAGGTGGCTCACTTACCTGCTGCTGCTGATCCTCGACCTAGTCACCTGCCTGGTGGCCTGTCTAGGCCTGGCGAAGCAGTCTCGCTGGCTGCTCACCACGTGAGTGCACATGAAACACGCACACACCTCCTACATTCACCTACACTAGGTTGTGTATCTGCCAAGTGCCCTTGTCTGTGTTTCCCATTCCTTCACTATTTAACTATACTTTGACTCTGGTTACCATATGACTCCATGTATGCTCAGACACTACAGGTTTTTCAACTCACATCCAATGCATTGTGGTACTTTTGACCTGCCTGAGGTACCTGTCGCAGCAGGATTACACTTACACTTACATGGTCCAGCAGCTTGGCGTGTAGCCTTCACTACAGCAGGCTGCTAGAGAGCTTGGCATCTTAGTGTCCATCTGGGAAACGTGCTCCCTGCCATCCTGCTGTGTGAACTTTGGCAGCGCTGCAGTGTTGTTCTGATGGATGAAGCAGGTTCAGGAGCAGGCGTCACTTCTCTCCCCCTTGACCTCTCTCTCCAGAATGATGACGTTTGGGGTCCTGACCCTGATCTTGAGCTGGGCATCGCTGGGAGTGGACACAGCTACAGCAGTTGTGAGTATTTTGTATTATGTGCATTTGCTGTTTGTGTGAATACCTGCATGTGGGTTTCAGTAATGGCACAATATTAAGGTTATGCGTTGGAAATGGCACACCGGCACCCAGAGTAACGTGATCAGCCATTTATATACAGTTATGTGTTGCATATGGCAAGTGGTTCGAATCCTTGTACACTATACTGTACACATGCTCCCACTTCCACACACTTCTCTCACCAGAGGATAACCCTGTGCAGAATTCAGCTAGACAGATGTGCCAGTGACGAGAAACAGAGCGAGAGAGAGAAGACAGAGCGAGAGAGGGAGAGAAAATAACTAACGTACAGTTAGTTAGCCAACTGTGTCATTGTCAATGTCATTAATTAGACAGCTGTCTCTCACGCTCTTTCTCTCGCTGTCTTTCCTGAGAATGCAAATATTAAAGTCCAAATTCTTTAGAATCTGAAAGCATGAATAAAAGTGAACACTTCAGCATAATAAGAGACTTGTTCTTCCACTAAAGCTAGATAAGCAATGTGTTTTATTTCCACTACTGAAAAGTCAATGCAGATGCATTGGTAAGCTGTGTGTGTGAGCTGCTGTGAACAGATGAAGTAAGCTTGTCACATTTATTACAGCCAGGAGCTCTTCCTTTATTAATTAATTTAGTACAGGCGTAGCAAGGTTTTTTTCTGATTGCTGAATTTTACAAAACTAGAAATGAATGAATACCAAGGTGGGAGCCTGTAAATAGAAACCCTGCATTGTTTGTTTCCAAATCGAAAGGATAATAGACTCAAATATATGGAAAAGGGAAACTAGAATGGGAGGATCGCAGCGTCAGCATTAGCAAGGTCTATGGGATTTTGTTCTGGGGATTAATGACAGAAGGAAGGGATGGTTTTATTGAAGGGAGGAGTATCTGATTACAAGGCTAACACTGCCTGTCTATCTGTGCTATCCCAGAAGGCTTCAATCCTCTGTACCCAGTCCTCAGTGCTGTCACCACAAAACACTGTTGAAGGCATTTAGCCAGAACATTTGTCTGCAATACTTTTAAGGTTTGCCCCAAAATAATATGCTTGAGTGCTTTTGAAGTTATGGATGCTGTCCGTCTCTCTTTTGTCTCGGACTCCTTCCCTGTGCTGTACCTGTCTTGTGAACAGGCATGACATGATTTATGTGAGAAGTGTAATTGCCACTGTGGAAAACTCCTCATTCGTTTTCCAAGCCCAGAGGAATGACACAGGAAACAAAGTGAATTCATTTTATCCTGACCCCAATTCACAGTCAGGCTTGATAAACGGGAGAATGCAAGGGTGATGGAGAACCTGTCCCAGAATCCCGCATTCTGATCACTTTAGCATTTCTAGGGTCAGAGTTCAGGCCAGAGGGAACGGCAGTGGGACGTTCTTTATCAAGAGGCTTTATTTGTCGATTCCCGTGAGTGGATTAGCCAGCTGGGCCCATGTAATCTGATTTCATTCTTCCCACAGTACAGTGGATTTGTGTAGCTTGCTGCTTTCCACAGAGGTTAAGAAAAGCTAACAGCTTTGTGCTGGGTTTATTTGAACTGTTTCAATTGAAATGGGCAATTAGCCCAAAACCACTGATCCTCAACACGGCTGCCCCCACCTGCTTGCTGTGTAGAGCTCAATAGAAAGGGGTATTTCACTTTCAAAGTCCTAGGTTTTTGTGTGTAGAAGCTATTAAGCCTTCTCTGTACACCCTGGGATACGATTTTGGGAGCCTATATTCTGAGATTTATGAGCACAGTATTTTTCTGCCAGAGAATCCGAGATCTTATGAGCATCATTACCGGCCTGATTTTTGAAAGCTTTTACATGCACTGCAAACAGCTGTTCAGAAACTGATTGCATTTCTGAACAGTTTGTTCAAGTGGAAGCAAAGCAGATAAGAAGGCGTGATACAGGGAGCAGGAGAGCTGGAGATTCCTATAAGATCAGTGGCATTCAGTGTTTCAGCTGGACCACTAACCGGCAGGTCAAAACCTGCTTCTAGTTTATTGGACCTGCTCCCTATATACCTGTGATTCTAATGTATAACTTACATACCAAGTACTATAGGCGCTGCTTACGTACTGCAATTTCTCTCCTATTTGTAAAAGCAATTGAATGGTAGACAAGGTTACGGGAAGTTGCAAAGTTATGATACTTACAGTATGCATTTCCAAGCTTCAGGCACCGGTTTTTAAACCTGAATTAAATATATTGCTTGATAAATGATGTTAGCAGTAGTGTTTAGCAGGAAAGATTCAATTCCAGCTTTGCATTTAGCCTTGCCTGCTCCAGGATTCAATGTGTAATCCAATAGCACTTGCGCTTCTGTTTCCTCAAAGGCACCTCTTGAGAAACTGAGTAGCCATTAGTGTTAACACTTTCTCTTTTCAGGGCACCAGTGACTTCTGCGTGGCTCCAGACAAGTTCATCATGAACCTGACTCGCAATGCGATCAGCACAGGTAGGGGAAGCTCGCAGCCTTTCCCGTGATGTACTCTTTCATTTCTATTGTTCTTTTAACATCTATTGGCGTTGGAAAAGGAGGGATTTTGCATGAGAGTAGACTGTGTGTGTTGTGTTTTACAGTTCTGTCTCTCTCACTCTGTCTTGCAGATACTGTGCATTATTACCTGTACTGCAGCCAGAGCATGCCTAATCCCTTCCAGCAGGTACAGTATCTCCCAAATCTTCTGATTTTGCATTTTAGTTTCATTATACAGCAAGTAGATCCCTTTAACGCAACAGAGGCAAAATGTATTGAAGTACAACTTCCAGAGTACAGACATGAGGAAGTGAGGAAATATTGGGACATAACTGCAACATAAAGAGGAAAGTCTAGGGCATGTGACCTTAGAGGGTGCCATCAGCCACCATGTTGCCCAAATGTGAGAAGTGTTTTCTGTCATCCTGGCTGTGATGTGTTGGTGATGGCCCCTATGGTCTGATGCACCACTGCTATTCGTGGAAGGGGAGTGTACATGCATCTTAAAATGCCTTCAAGCACGTCCTAACAAGGTAAAGCGTGCCAGTTAGGGGTGTGCTGATACTCTTACCCTTAATTGCCTTTAAGAAGGTCTATGCAGTGTCCATGGAAACGATATACCCACTGCGCCACACAGTCTCCTAAAACTAACTGCCGCCTGGATTATGATAACTTTCAATATAACTCTGGGGAACTAGGAAAGTGTACTGATTTTATGATGAAGACTCTACAGCTGTGATTATTTTTGTGGTGCGAGTCATTTTAATTCTGCACGAACGCATTATTCTCCACTACGCACGAGTTACAGGCATCATTTAAAAAAAAAAAAAAAAAATAATAAATCTGAGAAACCGGCAGCACAGGCTCCACAGTAATGTTGTGGCACGCTACAACAATACATTAGAAAATGTTACTTAACCCTCATTATAAAAAACACAGCCGTTAAAAGCGCTCTGTTTCTCAGCTAACATCTCATTACCCTGTGCATGCAGACAACACTCATTAGATCAATAATCCAGTAATGGACAGTAATGCAGTCAGAGCTAGTTAACTGGAGCTCTCTTCACACTTAACAGCCTGAACCCCCAACAAAGCAACAATTACAACTCTGTGCTCTCGGAGCTGCAGTCTTATTCAATACTGTACAGGATTACGTCTGGTTAAGGAGCTTAAACACGAAAGACAATCTTTCCAAATGACAGATGAATCCCCATAGTGGAGGTCTGTCCGTTTGCCCCAGATGCCCTCTATCTGAGTATGCGACTTACAGCATGTTGCAGTATCACTTCCTGTGTAAAGAGTAAGGAGACCATGTGACCAGGACAGTCTATAACAGTGCACCTGGTGTTATATATGGCCCCTCCTAGCAACGCTCTCCACCTTTCAATACAGCATCCTTGAACAGACTGATGGAGCCACCTGCTGGTCTGAGTGTAGCATTTCATCACCTGATAGTCTCTGTTAGAGCTGTAATGCAGGTAGTTGGGTGGTTTTAAATGTCTGTCAGTAAGCAGATGGTCCTGACTGGTGTGTGTTTGTTCATGGACTCCCCTAGGCTATGACAATCTACCAGCGCTCAGTGACCACCATGCAGATCCAGATTCAAGGGCTACTCCAGTTTGCAGTGCCCGTGTTCCCCACCGCAGAGGTAAGTCTGGCACACCCCCAGCAGGAGGGTAACAGTACACCTGTACCACACTAATGTGCATCTATATACATAGGTGTACATGTAAACTTACACACACAATTGCACATTTACTTCTACTGTTTAAAGGTAAAATGTACAAACCTTTCAGCGAGTGCCTTTTTCAGAACATTTTTTGTATGTTTTTCAAGTTATAGACTGTTTCAAAATAATTTTAAAAATGTAAATAATTTACATAAGATATGTCTGTGGAGTCATTGTGCTACGTGTGTTTCTGCAGAGAGATTTGCTGGGGATTCAGCAGCTGTTGAACGGTTCTGAAGCCAGCCTGCACCAGCTCACTGCCCTGCTGGACTGCCGGAGCCTGCACAAGGTAAGAGCACCCTCAGCCTTTACAGAGACAGAGCACAGGGTTAAAAACCAGCCAGCTAGAAAGAGACCGACCTGCAAAGCTTTGGACATTTGCATCATGACTTTGTGATTTGTAAAATCCAAGAAATGATGCACATCTGGACAGAAGCGACCCATGCATGCTGAGATTCAATTCACATCTAAACAAATAACTGGTGTTAATGTTCTATAACGTGATTCGCAAGCCATCAGCTGAGGAAATTGCATGGAAGAACTCATGTAAATCTTGTATTGGTGATAATTCGGTTGGATTTGTGGATGTGGGATTTGATTTGCCGCGTGTTGAGTGGGTGTGTTTGATTGGCCACATGCTGTGGGTGGGTGTGTTTGATTGGCCGCTTGGTGTGGTGGCTGTATTTGATTGGCTGCTTGTTGTGGGGTGGTGAGTGGTTGTATTTGATTGGTCGCGTGTTGTGGGTGGGTGATTTGATTGGCTCCGTGGTGAGTAAGTGTGTCTCGCTCGCTAGGACTACCTGGACGCGCTGATCGGTGTGTGTTATGATGGGGTCGAGGGGCTGCTCTATCTCAGCCTCTTCTCACTGCTGGCAGCCACTGCCTTCTGTGCCATGCTGTGTGCCATCCCCCATGCCTGGAGACACTTTGATAACAGGTACAGCAACCAGCAACCCTCTCTCCCACTTACAACCTGCAATAGCCCTATACCCCCTTCTAAAAGTTTACCACGGTACTTTTGCATGGTATTTTTTGCAGTTTTTCCATGCTTTTTCCCCATGTTTTTAAAAAACGTTTACCATAGTTTCCCCTGGTTTGCCATGTTTACCTTACAAATGCTTACCGATGCTTTACCATGCTTTCACTGTGCTTTATTACACTTTGCTCTGCTTTTACTATCGGAGCACTATGATAATCCCAGTGTACTACCCTGAAGAAAACCCTGCAGCTTTCTATGTGCTACCGATAGTTTAGCCCATTAATAAAGATCAGTTCCACTGCCAGTGTAGTTCCAGCGGCTCTGGGTTGTAGATCAGTAGTTGAGAGTTTTTATATCTATCTGCTCAGGGACCGTGATTATGATGACATCGACGAGGATGACCCCTTCAACCCCCAGGCGCGGCGCATCGCGGCCCACAGTCCCGTGCGGGGACAGATCCACAGCTTCTGCAGCTACAGCAGCAGCATGGGCAGCCAGAGCAGCCTGCAGCACCCCGCACAGGCCGTGTCTAACGCACCCGTCTCCGAGTACATGTGAGTACACCGCAGCCTGGCAAAACAAAGCAGCTGACTTCCGGAATGAGATTGTGAAAGGGTTTGGGTAGCGCGGTGGTTAGAGAGCTGGGCTGCAGTGTGGAGGTCATGGGTTTCAGTGCCGGGCTAAAGTGTAGAGTGTTGTAGTTTTCAGTGCCGGGCTGCAGTGTGGAGTGTTGTGGCTTTGACTGCTTTTTAATTGTGTCTGTTTGTTGTCTGCAGGAACCAGTCGGTGCTGTTCGGAGGGAACCCTCGCTATGAGAACGTGCCCCTGATAGGGAGAGGCTCCCCTCCCCCCTCGGTGCGTTGTCAAGTCCTTCCTCTGATCACACCTGCTTATCGCTCCTCTTGTTAGGCACACAGCCACAGCACTTGAAGAAGAGCCGAGCTGTAGGACGCAGGATACACACACACACACACACACACACACACGGCACCCTTTAGGACACTCTCTCCTGTACTCCCCAATGGCACAGTATGGAGCATTAACACTCCAGATTGTTCTATAGCTGGTCCCAGTGTTCCTGCCAATGATGTGCTCATCTCATTATAGCCCCCTAGTGTTACCACTGGCCCTCGGGACAGAACTGTCGCCATTGCAGTGCCACTACTACATAGCTATTGAAGATCATTTAAGAGCACTGTTGGTCTTCATTCATTCATTCACTGTTTTTATTTATTTTTAAGAATTATTGTATTTCAAATTGAGCTTCCAACCTTTCGGTTTAAATCATGTAAGAAGACTTTGGTATCATTCTCACCACGTTATCTCCTGTGTGCTAAGTATTGCTACAAGTCAAGCTGTAAGGTGGAAGTGAAGAAGAAGCCCTACTTTTTAAAAGGTTTTTTTTGCCACCTTTGGTGGGCTGTGATTATAACAGGCAGATGAAGCGCTGTCACTCGGAGGGGTCTGATGTAATGTCAATGCCCCTTTTAAGACACAGCACCTGACCCCCCCCCCCCCCCCCCCCCCGCCACACTGCTCTTGTTTTCAGCTAGTAGCCCTTTTGTTTTTGTTTATTTGTTTGTTTGTTTTTTAAACTTTGTGGAGCTAATCTCCCACCTATTTAAAAGAAAGAGTAAGTTTAACTTTTCTCTGAATGTTGTTGTCTCATAAAATGTATTTATTTAATTATCACTTGCTTTAAATGAATTGTATATATGTGAGAGGGGACAGGGATAGCAAAGAGAGGCCCGGGACTGTGTTGAGGGTTATCCTCTCTCGCTTGCAGAGCTGGGAGGGGTGTCTGCCTACTCGTGACTGACTGAAGCCAGTGCCCTCACCCATCCCCTTCCATGAGCACTACTATATATATATATATATAGCTATATAATATATATATATATACTATATATATATAATATATATATATATATATATTATATATATATATTTGTCCATATGTGTTTATTTATTGAAGTTTTGCACCATACTAAACCAGTCCATTATGTCGCATGGTAAATCTCAGTGTGTACAAACATATTATAACACCCACAAATAAAATAATAAACTTGTCAGGAACACAATGTGCAATATCAGTAATAACCAGCTCCATAAGCACCTTCCCTCACACCCTGCCTCTCTGTTTGTCTCTGTCTCCAGTACTCCCCAAGCATGAGGGCCACCTACCTCTCTGTGACTGACAACCAGCTGAGGCACTATGGGAGCGATTTGCAGGTGTAGGCATGCCCTGGAGTCCTCCATCTGTCTGAATCCTGCACTGACTGACTGCTGGGGTGGAGGAATCAGTGACAAATACTCACTCAGGCTCTTAATGACATTAGAGTTTAGCTTGAAAGTGGGGGACAATATCTGTCTCTTCTCCCTCTCTGTCCATCTCACCGTGGGACCGCTATTCTTAATGGGGGCATTTTATTATTTTATTATGTTGCTCTGTATAGATTACATACAGAGATGCAGGCCACACTTTAATTTAAGAATGATTATTTCTAAAATTAATTAATCATTACCATTGTAATACTAAGATTGCCCTAATTACTGTACATGTTCTTATAAAACTGTTCTTGCTATAGCCAGTAATTATTAATAGGTATTTAATATTGTTTATAACACAGTTATGGAGGTGTTGTTGTTTGTATAGTAGCCACACACTAAAGTTTTTCTGATATATGCTGTAACAGCGGAGTCACTAGGGCATTGTAAAACCCTCCTATGAATGCCCTAGTGAGCGTTGCTTAGTCAGCCAAGGCATCTGTACCAACAACTATGCCATCTTTTATTAAAACTATCAAGGTTAATTGCAATAATGTATTGAAAATATGCATATTTTAAAGGAGTGTACTTTTATTGCAGAGTTGTAATAAATTGGGAACAAGAAATACCCCACAGTGAAATTGCTTCCAGGATAACTAATGAAATAATTTCAAAACTGAAAAGCATCGCAGATTAGCCTGTGTGTATACAAGCATACACAGGTCTGTGTGCAGGTGTGCAGCGTTGGAAAGTGTTTCATTAAAACATTCCTAAACTAATCACTCATTTTAATATGAAGTACTTTTTAAAACCGTTAAAAAAAATATTTTTGGTTTTATTCTTTTAATGATTTTTTGTGTGTGTAAAGGAAAAATTGATGCCATCAGTGCTAGAACTTAATGTAATAATTGATTTGAACTGTATACATGGAACTGAAGTTTCATGTGTACTCAGTCAAAACAAGGACACGAAATTAAGGACTCCAGGCTTCTTACTTTCACAATACTGGGACTTAACAAGTACTCACACTCAGTTAATTAACAGCGTGTTAACAGAGTGTTGAGAGTCTGTTTTGAAAACGCAGGTTTATTTGCAAATTTTGAGTTGCAAGTTGGAATTCAATATAAGGATTATGTAGAAGAGTACTTCTTCTCTCGCATGGGCCTACAGTCTTTCCCTATCCATGTTGTTATGACCATGCAGGGGGGTTCACCCCCTCTCTGCCTGCCTGCCTGCCTGCCTGCCTGCCTGGTCCAAAACTGTTCTCCAGCACTTGCACACACTGTAATTCTGAATGACTGTTTGAACTCTTAAAAGCACAAGGCAGACCAAATCTGATCATGTGCATGACTGGGTCATGGACCAATGCCGTCTTTCCATCAGTCTTCCAAGACCTCCTAGTTTATAAAAACAAAAACGCCTTGTGTCTGTGTGTGTATCGTTTCTAATATGAAGCAGTTCAACTCTGGTCTGGGCTGCACTGCTACACTATCAGATGGATAGGAGGCTTTAGCCCCTCCCACTGAATGACTGTTATTGGGTCTTACAAACAAAATAATCCTCATCTATTTGCTATCTTGGTGTGCCTGTTCAGAAATGCATTTTTTTTTTCTATTTAGACATATTTATCTTTTTAAATCCGAACAATTTCTGTAAATATCTTGTATGATAATAACGTTGATTTTTATGTCTATGTGCCACAAGTGATTTTACGCATCTAATAGTTATGTCTTGCTAGGATGAAGGTGCATGTCCAATCAGATCGCCAGGTTGCTTACAAAGCCTTGGATGTACAAACATGATTCTCTGCACCAAACGTTGTGACACAAGATGTCATGGGGGGGGCTTTCATTGTGGAGAAAGAAGCTTCGTGCAGCATTGTAACGCAGGACACACAAGACAGATGGTGTCCTTCAGTTCTGCTGGTTATGTTTTTTCCACATCAGCAGCTGATTTTATAACCACTGGTCTGTAGAGTTGAGAACCAGCCTAGCAAGTAAGCAGGGTTAAAGCCCAGTATCCATGGCTAATGACATTGGAACCGGTTAAGTAGCCACTGTGGCTTCTGGTCTTTGGGCCGGCCTGCTGTTTTCTCCTCCACAGACTCCACAACCTTCACAGAATCACTACCGGTTACCTCAGGTCCTACTGCGAGCCCTGCCTTTTATGCACACTGGAATGCAATTGGCAGCTCACAAATCAAGCCTCAAACTCCCTGTTATCAAAGTTAGCGAGGGGGGTGCGGTAGATAGATGTAATCAACAGCATAGCTGAGTGGAGTTCTATCACAGATTTAACATTGGGGCTTAAATGATTCCCACTTTTTAAAGTTTTTATGGTTTGCCTTTTATTCTTATTAGGGCATAGCGCCACCTGGTGGCCACTGTGCATTTTTAGATGTAGTTTAACTCCTTGGCATTCCAGATTGAGTGCAGTTAAAGTGCAGTAAATTGCAAATGTGGGAATGGCGAACTCTCAGTTATTCAAGTAGATGGGGACAAATATTTCAGTGCTGGTTGCTAGCAAGGCCCACTGTCTTCCAGAGGAGAAAATTCAGCAATCCTGAGCCCCTCCCGGACTGAGCCGGTCTGCTTTTTTAAATGTGTGGTTCTGTAGAACCCCCTGTATGTACAGTATGTGTTTTTAGATGTGTGGTTTTGTAGAATCTCCTGTATGTATGTTGTTTTTTAAAAGCATGTAACTTGTTTCGTTGTGGCACCTTGCAGTGGGGCCTGGTTTTTATGTATTTGGTAACAATGTATTATTGTTCATAATAACAAAGGTGGGGCCTGGTTTTTATGTATTATTGTTCCAGTACCCCCCCCCCCACCCCCCCCCCCCCCCCCCAAAAAAAAAAAAAAAACAGGCAAATAAAAACTGGTAATACTTTACTTGGTTCTGTCATTCTGTGTGTGTGAGAGTGTACTGTATGTGTTCATTACCCGACCACTACTTATGGGAGTCATTTAAACAAACAAGAAAATTAGACAAGATTGGAGTTGCCGCCTATGAAGTACAAAACACCGGGTCATACGAACGGAAGGACGTTTAAAGTTTAAACTCATGACATCCTATAGTCGTCCAATAAGAGACATTTATAATATTATTTAGAATTGACAGACAATTAATATCGTGCGTCTATTATTGTTATGTAACTTGTGCTCAATTTACAGTACTGGCATTGCGGTGTTGCTGAACAATCTACGTGGATGTGGAAGCAGAAGATTAAAAACCAAGATATTTTAGTGTCCCGGGAAGGGATACCTCAAAACCGGGATAGCTGGGAAAACAGGGACAGGTGCCCTAGACAATTCCTTCCTAGACCTGGTAGATTGCTTTGGTATTCCTGGGCAGGTCGTGCCTACCTACTGTTCAGAGGGGTAATGGGAAGTGTTACCTCATTTTACACAATTGAGATTTCTTAAAGAAACAAGGACGAAGCAGTGCCTTTTCTATTGCATTTAAATGCCACATTCATTAAATTAAACAGAACAAACTTTGTTCATTCTAAACTGTTTAAAAACTGCGGAAGATAGAAATAAACGTCATGTTACTAGAAATATTGTGGTTCTCTACGTAAATCACATGAATTACTTTTAAACCACGACTCTGCTGTCTGTGTATTATTTTTTTTAAGAAGGGTCGGCAGATTATTTCACTGTAATTATTAGCCCCGCCCCTGAAGCGAAGGGGTGGGTCTTAAGAGTTGCTAGGATACGGTAAACTACGAGAGTTTGTTTACGTTTCAGAACTGGAGAAACCATCGGAAATTTGCAATAATATTAAAATAAATCTTTAAAAACAAAAAAAAGTCCAGCACACGTAGCAGCGACAGAAACAGGTAAGAATGAGGAATAATTAAAATAATGCCGCTTTTCCTTTAATATTATTAAAATAAACATTTGCTTTCAGTCAAGGCCTCGAAAACGAACACTCTCGTGGCACAAGTTAGACTTACAGCTGTTGTATTGAAAATATTTCACTGGTGCTGTGTTCATTTATTACCAGGTCGCAGTTTATTCAGTTACTCCCAAAACATTTTACCGCATGGGAATTAGAATCCGGGGTAATCTTAACAAAGTTATTACTAGTAGAAAATCAGCTGAGGTTTGCCATTACCATACGAGTACAAAAACACTTCTATTTTATTGACTTTAAGTTTTAGAGAAAGTGAAACGAGTGGTTGTTTTGTGCAGCTAGTAGCAGCAGCGGAACCAATGCTTTTAAAAATCACACTGGTAGTAACGTCTTCGTAATATTACAAATACCCGATTAAGATGAAAAAGTCAGCCTGACAACTGGTATTGTACTGGTGCTGAATTCATATTTTCATAACGTAAAAAAATAGAACAGGGATTGTAAAACAAGTTACGTTCATTATTGTTTTGTGGGTTTGCCCTTTTTGAAAATGAGCTATAAGTCATATACTATTGATTAACTTGTAGTATGCACCAAGGTGCAGACAAAATAATGTACTAGTAATCTTTAACATAGTGTTCAGAATGTTCCTCTAAACAAACT